>NC_056732.1:407690287-407967890 GCF_019279795.1 Protopterus annectens
TTGGTGCGGAGGGCATCACATGCACATGCGCAGATACCTATAAAAGCAGACTGTACTTGCTATCCCCACATGCAATCATTACATTGCACATTTAAGCAAGTGAACAGCTCCTGCAGACAGTAGCACGTAAGAAAATACTTTCAAATTATGTAACAAATATATATACCTAATCAAAACTAAAGTTATTAATTAAGAAAAAAAATAAGCACAAAGTAAACATAAGTAAGTATCTTTACTTACTTAAAAAAACTGTCAAAGCATACACAGACAGACCTGAAAGGGACATACAGGTATGTAACAGTTTGTAGTTACCGGCAAGTAGTAGATGTTTATGAATAGTACTATACATCCTCTGAAACATGCATATGTGACAGCAGTAGGTATGTATGCACTGATGCCATGCATAAGTACTGCCATGGAGAAATTGGTGTGTAGCTGTGTGCAGTGGGACATAAGTGTGACATATGTAGCTCAGCATTACATGTCAAACATCTGAACATGTTATCTATGGTCTGTACAGTACTGGGTTTAATGGCAGTTTGGGGGAATAGTGCAAACACGTATATAAACTTGGATGTCACAGAGTAAGACATGCATGATAGTCACATAATGTGTAGCTTAGCACTGGCAACTGCTGTAGCAGGCTAGTATAGTAATGTATCATTTGTAGCTATATATACCTTTGTACTATTACTGTATGCACACATGTGACAACTGTCCATGTTGTAGCAAGGCCCAACAGGTCATCCGTGAGGTGTACGGACTTACAACAGTGTGGAACTTGTGTCTGTATGGCACACACATATGGCGAGATACATATGTGTCTGATTTATAAGCATCTGAACATGTGCATAGAGCAAGGGACATACTGCAACTGTTTGTGAAGGGCAGACATTTATATGTTGGTACAGGTTGTTATGTGCATATTTATATGTAGGTTGTAGTGTGTGTCAAACAAGACAGCATACAGTGCTGGCATATGACATGTATTGTTCAAATGCCGTGGGTATGATTTGTTAGGTTTTTAGTCTTCCAGATAGGGGGTCCTGCTAAAGATATATGGGCTGAGAATACCTTCCATGCATTCTGCACAAGACTGTGCAATATCATTACATAACTGTATCCCCCTCAACCTTTGCATAATTGATATTCCCACCATGAAAGGTGGACTGTATATGTGCCGATATGCATATCTATGTGTACACCACTGGATGTTCATATGTACGCTCCAGCTCAATGTTATACACGTATTGCCATCCCTGTTGTTAAAAGCCCTGTACCCACGAACTACCACATAGGTGGTAGTCTACTCAACACCGAAGGTGTGATAAGAGACTACGGGACACAGGTGGACAGTAGTGTCCCTTATGATAATCACAGTGCCACACTAGTCATGTAAACTGAGTACAGTCCACATGTCGTCAGTAAAGGTGTGTCATCCATGGAAACAGAGGTCAGTGTTCCACTCTACTCATCAGTCATAACACCAGTCATAGAGTACAATGGCCCTGTTGGTATGTACCTCAGAAGACATCCACAGCAACTGTAGACACCAGACGCATACCTCACAAATAGTATTACCGGACTCCAACAGATGCCCTATGCTGTTTGTTTTACAAAACCACAGCTACACTGTGTCGTATACCGCCTACCCAGAGGCTACCTCTGCCTAACATACAAAGCTATGCCAAACCCACAGGTGTTGGACATGCTCCATGTAAACAGATGGAACTTCATACAAGCTACACACTGTACTGATCTAAACCTTGTAAAGTCAAAAAGCAAAACATGCTTGAGTGGCACATTATCATCACAGACACATACCATACTGTGGAACCAACTACCTATCAACAGCAAATGAAGGTCCTCATTAGCAGTTGCCATGAATGAACATGATGACTGGATGTGAGATAGGAAACACAACCCGATAATCACCTCTGTGGCTCTGCATGACAGGGGCACATGAACCTACATTACATGGGTGTTGAAGTGCAGGGTACCATATGGCTAGGCTTCCTTAGGCCCTACAGATAACAGCCTATCAGCTACCTAGGACCCGATACACACACGCATGTACCTGTTGCATCACATGCTATGTGAGGTTGACCGGGTGTGATGGAGAATGTGTCGGCGAATGTGTCAAAGATGTGTATATGTGTGATGGCCTAGTGGGAAACTGTGTATACCATGGTATGTAGTGCTGTAGCTCTAACCCCATCAAAAGGTACGTATGCTATTGCTAGGCAGGAAAAGCAGTGTGGCATATGTTGTGACGTAGTCCCATGGTGTCGACTGGAGTGTGCCATTATAGGCTAAAGCAGTACATGTATGCTTATTGATTGTTAACACTAGTGAATACAAATCACATATGAACTGTAGTACTACCTGAAGCTGTAGGCCTCAACAGCACAGTATGGTTTATATCCACATGGCTTGGCTACACTGTTTTGTTTGTTACCTGTAGTCCTCACACATTACATACCTCAGGCATGAGGTTATGTAGGTGCTGACACACAGTACTGTATGGTACACAGGTAAATCTAATCTGGGTTGCCATACCTTTGTGTCTTGTAGTATGTCTGATGTGTGTGTGGGTATGCCTGTAACATGGCCTCAGTGGTATGTGTGTCACAGGATATAAGTGGGTATCTAGCAACATGTATAGTGTAGTACAGCAGTATGCCACCTATAGTGATGAATGTGCACATATGTTACTGAGGGGTTTGCTATCAACAAGTAGCGTGGTGTACTGGTAGTACTGTAACCATACTGTATATTAATTTCAATGTATGACAAATGTCTGTATGCTTTAGCGTCATATACACCTCCTTTGGCTAGGTGATGCATTGTGTCACATTCAGTGTGTCATGTACTGTTGTATAGTCTTACATACTGGTTCCACTTTGTTGCTGTGCAGAACATGGTTTGGTATATAGTATGTGCTAGGCACTGTCAGGCGGTTGTGGGCTGAGCAGTCATATGTGGTATTTAAAGTGTGTATCTACTGACAGCTATATATGCTATATGTGGCATTTCATTGATGTCTGTACTTTAGAATGTTAAGTGTGCCACATGACTTTCTCACAATTACTGTTTCATTGTCTTCCAGGGAAATGTCACACAACAGGAAACCAGCATATTCCCCCGAGGAGGAGGAAGTAATATCAGATGCCCTCATACACCATTATAACCTGCTGTTCTCCAGAACCTGCCAGGACCAGCATGGTCGCACTGCACTGTGGCAGGATGTTGTCCATCGGGTGAATGATGTAGGCATGCATAACCGGACTTATGAGCAGGTACGCCATCACTGCAGTGATTTAATCAGACATGTCCGGCAGCATGCCTCCGATGTCCACAGACAACAGCTTGCCACATGTGGTGGTACTGCAACACATCCCCCCTCACCAGAGTGGAAGAGCTGCTCCTCAGCATGGTGGCTCCTGGCCAACCAGTACAACACACCTGTGTCATCATGGAGGCTGGAGTCACCCAGCACGGTGATACAGAGCGTGCAGGTAACATGGCATATCTGTAGACCACTGTTATCTCAAGTGTTATAACATGCATTTATCAGATGTGTACTGTGTATGCAGAACATGTGGATCCTGGTGTCATGCAATACTGATAATTCGGGACATTATCTGTATGCCTGTGACTGTCACCTCATGTACTACTGTAAAATTGCAAACTCACAGCAGCAATGCCATAGTTGTTGACACTGACAAACTGTCTCATATCCTTGCAGGTCCCTCTGGTGTGATAGCAAGACAGAAGACCCATGCTGGTGAGTGGGCTACAGTTAATATAGCATATAACATGTGCATGTCATAGGAGAGTTGTAGGCCATTTACACATGTTAAACACCTACACATAGTGCATGCTCTGCATGTTCTCTCTGGGACTATGCAAATCCCAGTGACATGAGTAGCTGAATCAAACACATGCAATACACAGAGCATCCCAAACAAGTGGGGTACACTGTAGTGGACATTGTATAGGCAGAGTCAATACACATGCACACAACATACACCACTTTGTCATATGCAGTATGTGTTAATATGATACACATGGCGTATGTAGACACCTGCTGTAAAGTCATACTCCAGTATCCCATATGTAATCAACACAGCACACATACTATACCTGGGAGTAGAGGCCTATCATGGGGCAGTGTGACATGTGTCAACACACAACACAGTTATGTTAGGCAATACTCCCTATTGAACACCTGACATGCCCATGTAACAACTGTCTGTGAAATGTTAAATGTAGCCTAAGTCATGCAGGTCAGGTACAGCAAGATAGTTGCCAGTGTGACATACATCAGTGGCCTTGAGTGACCACATGATGCTGCCTGATGATGGCTCATGGTACTACACTACACCCAGTTAAAGTACCTACAGTACTACACATAGCATTCATTGTTATACACCTGACAGTTGTGTGCATCCGGCCATGGTATGTATACCTATGAGTGATGGTGCACAGGACATTGGAAAGTGTTTCAGACTTGCAGTGCAATGTGGTGTCCATGTACACATTGTGTTCCAGGGTGAGGCCAATCATTGAACAACACACATGCATCAACAACATGTATACTATTATCAACAAGGACTCTCTACACTCGCACTGCATGCTGTTGAGCAAAAAACATCCTGCATGCTGACATGTGTGATAGGACTCTTTGGCTTGTGATACTATACTCCACCATCAACCACTAATGAATATGTTCCATATTACTGTTGGTGTGTGTGTGTGTGTGCATGTGTGTGTGTGTGTCAACTTGACTGAGTAGTGTATTTGTGTGCATGTGTGCATGTGTTCATGTGTGCATGTGTGCATGTGTGCATGTGTGCATCTGTGCATGTGTTTATGTGTGCATGTGTTCATGTGTGCATGTGTGCATGTGTGCATGTGTTCATGTGTTCATGTGTGCATGTGTGCATGTGTTCATGTGTGCATGTGTGCATGTGTGCGAACATCCTGTACAGCTGTTAAAGTGTGCTTCCTGTCTCCCTCTCACAGGTGCTGAGGTATTGTTGGATGGGTGCAGCAGGGAACCTGAGGTCACTGCCACAAATAGTGAGCATGGTGATACATATGTTGTGGCACAGGCATGTTTGACATGGTCTGTCATTGGTCCGCCAATCGACAGTACACAGCTTTCCACCCCATCTATGCACACATACATACTGCCAATACATCCCTCAACACCAATGGCCTTAGGTGAGGAACAGCATACGGTAGGCATTGACCAGGACAGTGTGGTATGTATGGCACATGCAGTCCCACACAGCAGCCATGCCCAGACACCCGGAATGGTACCACATAGGCATATGTCCAGGGGCTCTTGTGGGAGCACTGCTGGTCATAATGCCCCTGGCAGATGTGCCCGTACAGGTCTCACAACCTCAGGTATGTTCCAGGCTGTGATGCAAGCACAGGCACGTATGGAACGGTACACCAGGCAGGGACTAAGGGTGCAGAGGGCTCATAACTCTGCGATCAATGACAGTATCTGTGACCTTGCCAGTGCCATCCGCAATTACACCAATGTCATTGATAGACATTGGGGGGAGACACTTGATGTCCTCCTCAATGTAATGTCCATGTGCCAGGACAGTGCAGGACAGCTGGGACATCGATGTGGATGTATGCCAGCAACATCATCAGCTGGCAGTCGTCGTGGACGACACACAAGTGCCAGCCACTCCAGTAGTGACAGTACCAGCCCCAGCAATGTTGTGGCTGGGCTGTCAATAGACCGTCTGAGATTACCACATCTAGCCAGTCCCAGCAGGGACATGGGTCCAGTCAACATCCCTCTGCCTCTGATGATAGTACTCAGTCTGGCTTAGTACTCGATACTGTCCGTGTCCCCCCTGCCAGGCACAGGTACTGTGTCCGTGGCCGGAGACAGTGATCTGTACAGCCTGGCAGGTACAGTCTGTGGCTGTCCCACAACCTCCCATATTTGGCAGCCACAAGGGGGTACTGTGCGCATGCAGACACACACACATACTACCAACACTTAGGGCTAACACATGCACATACACATTACATCAACACTGACCCATACTGTACACACACACACATGTCGATTGGAAGGGTCATTATCGGGCTCTGGAAAACAATCACACACCCTGTGCATATGATGAAACTGTGCCACCTCCTGTCATCTGTGACATTGATGCAGGATCAGGATAACATGGTGCTGATGCACAGGGTGACCTAATAGTAGTGTAGCAATGTTAGCACATTGTCAACAGTAAAGTGTAATGATATCCTTGTAGGTATATCTGAGCAGGCATGATGCATCAAAGCAACGATTATCAATGTAGTATTGTTTACACCAGTTTTAATTCCAAACATGAATTGTCCACACATGTGCCAATTGGCTGATGTGTGTGGTACTGGCAGCATGTGTCGGTGAGTGGACGTTACGTGTGTGATGTGTGCAGTACAGATTTCAAGGTGTACATTTGTGAACATGATGGAGGTGCACTGTTTGCATGTACGTGCATGGTGAGCACATGGGAAGGGTGACATGCCCTGTATTACACAGTGTTAACACTTCATATTTCCTATTGGTGTCCAGTATGCATTTCACTACACATATGTCACAACTTGGGTACACATGTGTGTATGACATGGTATGACACTATGCTGTGGGTGATACTGTTAATATCAGTCATTGGTTAGCATTCTGGTAGTGTACATAACCTCAACAGCCTGATTTTAACCAATCGTTAGATGATGTCTTGACAACTGACACACAGCTGTAGGATACACAGTAGCAATAGAATCAGTCCGGTATTGTACTATACCAGTTACCAGTGGTATTGACCACTACACATTCCCGTGACCACACCTGTTTGGCATGTGTCCATCCTAGGTACAAGCAGACACACTAGGGATATGTCCGTCTACATCTGGTGATGCATACAGTGGCCTACAATGCATTCCCCGGATTAGACACATCCTCCACAAAAGTATCATACCTGTTGACAAACCCATGTTGTGAAGCTATGAGCCAACTATAGCATAGTCATCCACATTTACTACACATAGTATCCTGACAGTACCACATTGGTAGTAGCACACAACATGTAGCAGGGGTACCGATGTGTACATACAGCCACGTGTGATGTCATCTGTCCTTTGATCTCCACATTCCCAAAGGTATGCTGATGTCCCTCAGTGTATCACATAAGCAATAAGGGGTCTGTATGCATATACATGGAGTTGTTGTATACCCATAATGAATGGCCATTATTGACAGACTGTGTTGTGTTTGAACATGTCTGAAATATGCCCCAGGCATACACTCTCACTCACACTATTCTATAGCAACTGTCATGTGTGTGTGACACAGATGACCTAGGGCACAGATCACTACAGTGGCTGGACTTGTCACATACATGCATATGTGACCTACAGTCCAAGAAGCAGCAGCAACAACTGTCAAAGGTAACAGATGTAGTCATGCTGAAAGTGATTGAGGTCACATGTATATATATGTCTTGGCCACACAGTTACCAATTTATGTCACATGTACATATGTGTATTTGCCACACAGATACCTGAAGTGTGCAATGCACATACTGTTGTTTTACTGATATGTCATACAGTAGTAAAAGCAAAACCCACAACACATTGATCAATAGTGTCACACACACACTCAGCAATTGCAGGATTCAAACCCCTACCTAACTATGTTATGCCACTAGGGAGATACGCATTAACACGACACGCTATATCCTTTACTGGGAGGTTTTAATTCCACTGCTGTATTTGTGGGATACTGACATCATCACACTTGGCAAAGAGGAATTCACCTCTTCTAATGTGTTTTCACAGTCTACAAAAAGGCCACTCTTCTCAAAGGAAATCACACACACTCACTCAGAAGGATTCACACCCCTACCTAATATTGTCATGACACTTGGGAGATATGCATTAACACGACGCACAATGTGCTTTACTGGGAGTTTTCATTTCCACTGCTGTATTTGTGGGATACTGACATCATCACACTTGGCAAAGAGGAATTCACCTCTTTTGCTGTGTTTTCACAGTCTCCAAAAAGGCCACTCCTCTCAAAGGGAATCATACACACACACACACACACACACACACACACACACACACACACATTCACAGGATTCAAACTCCTACCTAACTATGCTATGACACTAGGGAAATACACATTAACATGATGCACTATATGCTTTACTGGGAGTTTTCAAATCCACTGCTGTATTTGTGAGATACTGACATCATCACACTTGGCAAAGAGGAATTCACCTCTTTTGTTGTGTTTTCACAGTCTCCAAAAAGGCCACTCCTCTCAAAGGGAATCACACACGCATGCAGCACTTGCAGGATTCAAGCCCCTACCTAACTGTGTTATGACACTAGGGAGATACGCATTAACATGATGCGGTATATGCTTTACTGGGAGTTTTAATTTCTGCTGCTGTATTTGTGGGATACTGATATCATCACACTTGGTAAAGAGGAATTCACCTCTTTTGCTGTGTTTTCAGAGTCTCCAAAAAGGCCACTCCTCTCAAAGGGAATCACACACACACATTCAGCATTTGCAGGATTCAAACCCCTACCTAACTATGTTATGACACTAGGAAGATATGCATTAACACGATGCGCTATATGCTTTACTGCGAGTTTTAATTTCCACTTGCTGTATTTGTGGGATACTGACATGATCAGACTTGGCAAAGAGGAAATCACCTCTTTTAATGTGTTGTCACCGTCTATAAGGCCACTCTTCACAAAGGGAATCACACACACATACAGACACATGCACCCACCCACATTCAGCAATTGCAGGATTCAAACCCCTACCTACCTAAGTTATGATACTAGAGAGATACACATTAACACGATGCGCTATATGCTTTACTGGGTGGTTTCTATTTTCCTGCTATATTTGTAGGATGCTGATATCATCAGACTGGACATGGTACTGTGTGTGCACTTTGTTTTATGCAATCCCAGAAATGAACCATGTGGGTCAGCAGGTGTGAACAGCTTGAACAGGACTCCACAATTCTTAGCTTGTGTGATCTATCTGTGGACAAATTGCTATTCCTTCATATGACTATACATATTTATGCACAGATTGTTGGTTTTGTGGATACGACATGTTTCTGTGGTGTTGATAAAGGGCTATTCAAAGTCTATGTGGGATGTGTGTAGCTCCTTTCAGTGATGTATGTCCTGGGTGGCTGCCTTGAAAACAGTCTAGCAGGTTTGGGGAACATGATCTGCTCATTAACATACCACAGTTGGTTGTGTTGTGTGTTTGTCGGATTACAATAGCTCTGTTTCTGACTGCAATCATGGTGGACTCCATGGCCTAGCAGTTCAGACGTCATAGGCTTATAGGACTATAGTTCCCATGGTCTGTTGTGCACCAACACTTGTGGGGTGTGCCATATGTTGCTGTAACACATTCAACAGTGTAAGATCCTGTAGAGAGGGTGAGGTTCAACAGACTGTTCAGGTGCAGGGTCTGTTTGTTCTGTTGTTCACTTATGACACATATGGGGAAACAATGTCATCCAAGTGATGCCATTCATTCGGCTTTGGGAGGAGCAGTTTACCCATTCTACATGTGATATCTCCTGGTATGATGATAGGGCCTTTTGTCAGTGGGAGGTGGGTATGTATGTATGGGCCTGTCTGACAGGTTGTCGGCATTGTCAGTCAGGTACAGTTGACCCTGACTCAGGACATATATGAGTGTACATTGCTATTTCTGACATAGCTGAAGGAGGTGTCATGGTTCTGTCTGTACTCCTTCACAGATAATCTTTCCAAAACAACGACAAACCTGACCACTAAACCCGTTATACTCTTTTACACACTTAACACACTACTGATCCTTTGTGATCAGTCAACAGAGTATGTCATCATAAATCCTGACATGTCCAAAGGTCGGTTTCGTGTGTACTCTCCAGTCCAGCTGGTGCATATTGGAATTTTGATGCAATGCTACAACTGCCTTATCTACACAGACAATCCTGTCCTCCTAACAACAAACTCTGATATATGTGAGAGATGCAACTGTATAGACAAACAGGAGGCTGAGCTCTCTCAACCCGTGACTGGCACAGTCTATCAGGTGGTGAAGGTAACCACACACACCACAAATCCAGTCTCACATGGACCTATAACGACAGCAAACCAAATACATTACCACACAAAAACATACTTGGAGGCTTTAAATATACTCTACCTAAGCAGCAGAGACATCCAAAGCAGACACCCAAACAACTGCTAACACACAACTATACACACATATCACATAGTTCACAAAGTCAGTGTGCCACACAGTCACTGCCCTTAGGGCTAAACAACACACCTAATACACTTGTAATAGGTGACTCTTATTGTCAGACACACTGACGTCCCACTCACCAGGCTAAACAAGGAGAAGGTCACTTTGTGCTGTCTGTCGCGTGCCAGGATCTGCCACATAACACATGCACTCAGGTCACTCCAAAGCAAGTACAAAATTGTCCTTGCTGGTGTGTAAACCCTCAGACATTCCTCCGTGGACTACATGACAAGAGACATAGAGGAGCTCTCTGATCATGTAGTCCAGGCCAGTATGACCTTGACCTTGTGTAGCATCTTACCCTCACCAAGAATGATGTCACAGTATACAGACAAACTGATCACTTTTAACAGTTGGCTAACATATTGGTGTCATTCAAAGGGGATCCAGTGTCTGTCAGCCTGGGATTACATGCTCGACACGCCACGTAGCTTCGCTATGGACGCCATGCACCTGTCACTCCTAGGCTTTCAAATACTGGCTAAGGCTCTTGCCACCCCCATAGTGGCTGCTTTAAGCGAGGCTCAGAAGACAAAACCACCTCCATAGACGTTACAAGGTAAAAGGAACTGAGGGCAATGCTGCTCAACAACAGATGTCTAACCCTCAGAATGCACAAACTCAGGACTCTCCTCAGTATGGAGACTGTCAATATATGTGCAGTAACAGACACCTGGTTCAGGCTCCCAAAAGCACACCAGCACTACCAGGTTTTACTTCATACCATGCTTTTCGGACACAAGACTCGGATCGGCTAACAAAAATAGGTGGAGTATCCATATACATCAAACATACACACATCTCCAGGTTAGTAGCACTGCACAAAGCATCGGAGAATGTACATGTGCAACTAACAGTGGCCCAAACTGCATTTCAGTTTGTAGACTGCTGCAGACCACACTCCCAAACTCAGGAACAACACTTGGTATTCCTGGGAACACTGGGGAATATGAAGGTCTCTCCAAACACCATTACATTGGGTGACTTCAAATACACAAACATTGACTGGGAATACTACTCAAGCACCAACACACTCGCACAGCAGTTGCTAGGATTTATAGACTCAAATGCTATGGCACAACTGGTCACCACAACCACAAGAGGGTAAAACATGTGGGACATGATCATCACCAACATGGGGACTCTATGTTCCACACCAGAGGTATACCCCTCATTGTTGAGGTCAGACCATACATTTATCTCACTGGACATACATATCCCATCCACACCCCCATCCTAGGTGATCTCAGTGAAGTACTTCTCATAAGCAAACATCACACATCTACAAACCGAGGTGGTATCCGTCAAAGACCCTGGGACAGTGGTAATTATGGCTCAGAACACTTAATCCTTTACAAACGCATTCTATGGACAACTACTGGAATGCATGGATTGTGCTATCACAGATAACTACAAGACTCACTCCTCCAAAGGCAGGGGACCTGTCTGGTGGACCACGGCCATTAATAAGCTATACAACGACAGGAGGAGGTTGCTACATGATAGAGCACAATCCCAAAAAGGAAGGCATCTCTGATCAGTACTAGGAAAAAGCTACGATCACTTGTTGATTCATCTAAGGGCCACTTCTAATGGACACTTGCAACAGACACTAAGGACAATCACAAGGCCTTCTTTAGTTATGTCAGTGACCTGGGTGGGAACTCACAGATATGCTATGAGTTACTGCATAATGACAAAACATACACTAAGCCCACTGACATTGCCAACATCCTGGCAAACAGGTTCAGTGGAAATGTTTCCCCCCATCCCCCCTAAAGTGCAAATGTCCATCCCAACAGGGTGTAGCCTCCCTGACATCACAGATGAACAGGTGAGTGCTGCCCTCTCCATAGCAGACAACACAGCATCAATGGGACCAGACGGTGTCCCGGCCTGTGGCTTACACGAGATTCATGACGAACTTACTAACATTATGTCACTGTTCAATATCAGAGTTACTACAGGATATGTACCCAAGGAATGGCGTACAGCAACAGTGTTCCTGCTCCACAGAGGTGGTGCCACAAGGGACCCTGGACAATATCGCACTTTAAGCCTAACTATCCTGGTCTGCAAAGCTATGGAGCGTATCGTCATGGAACCCATACACATGGACATCGGGAACCTACAGAGACTGGATCCTACACAATTCGGCTTTGTTGTGGGCAGATCTTGCCTCTTGAACCTGTTCGACATCTTTAAACAGTTACCAGGTCCATAGACGTAGAGAAGGTTGTCCACACAGCCTACCTGGAGCTCGCACAACAGTTCAACACAATACCCCACTCGGGCATTATACATAAGCTCACCGGCTTCAATATCTACACATATGTCACAAGATGGATTGCTAACTGGATCATGGATAGCACCCACATGGTCAGTATTGCAGGTGCCATGTCTGATTATACACCAGTTACACGTGGCATTCCACAGGGCTCAGTCCTGGGACCTCGCTTGTTCGGTATATATTTCTCAAATGTACAGGCTAACACAGGAGGAATATGGCTGACCATGTTCACAGATGACTGCAAACTGTGTGCCATAATCAGCTCCCCAGCTGGCACAAGCATCCTCAAAAAGGGTCTCACAGAGATGGATAACTGGTGCCAGAGCCATGCCCTACAGCTACTTTCCATTAGATGTATAGTCATCCCCTTTGGTAATAATAACGTGCCCACACATTACCACATAGGTGATGATACATCACTTACGGTGGGTGTTATTTGTGATTTGGGGACATGAGTAGTTAGTACTCTCACCTTTGACAATCACATTGCCAGTGTTGTTAGACAGACCTTCTATATAGCCCACCTTATCCTATAGGGTTTCCCATCTAGATCAAGTGGGGTCATTGTGCCCCTATACTCATCAGGCCCATGCTTGGATACAATGACCCATTTCGGATGTACCTTACCCGACACCTGCAGCAACTATAATGTCCACAAATGTACCTAACCAAGTAGATCTAGGGACTCACACAGATGGTATGCGCAGTTTGGCTATGGAAACCTCAGCTCTAATCATTCGCTTACTGCCTACTCAGATGCGATCTGTGCCTGTTGCTTAAAGCCATGTCCATCACAGAATTAATGGACAGGCTCCAGCTCAGGATATTAAAGTCCCTTACAGCTACATGCTCCAAGGACGGAAACATCAGCACTGATATTGATAGGACATGCTGGAGGGGCAGATTCCCATCCCAGAGGCTCCACTCACTCTGGAATGAGATCCCAGTCCTACATACGCAGAGACCCCCACTGACCACCTACAGGAGACATCTTGACAAGTGGATGGGTGATCGTATGTTTAGCCCTGGGATATGTTCTGGGTCCCTGCTAGACAGAGGCACAATAAAATAAATATATGTGGGCTATCTTGTGTGGCCTACTATTCACAGGCACAGTCTACTAATCTAACAGGGTTGTGAAAGCCAAACACACCTGGCTAGGCTTATACATGCCCTAGGGCAGATAGCCTAGTATCAACCTCTGAACCTATGATAATGTTCGGGATGCACATTGTTCATTGATGGTACTGATTGCAGGTTTTGTTTCTTCTTTGCTTTCCCACTTTCTATGAACAACCTAAGTATCTGCATAACATATTTGATTATGACAGGGTTCCACTATATTATATATGTGTCTGTTGTCATATAACTGTGTGCACAAGGCAGATTGGTGAATAGTGCAAGGTTCCTGGGTTAACACATGCAACTGCCGGATATGTGTGGCCCACTGCTGTACTCAGACATGGCCTAAGTGTGTGAGCATGCCCAGTTCGGCCTTTCAGCATTTTGTTGACTGACATTTGTCTCATTTATTAAAGTGTGTGAGCATGACCAGTGTGACCTTTCAGTATGTTGCTGTCTGAGGTCCACTACATTTGTTGATGTGTGTGAACATTACCGATATTAACATTTATACTATATGTGTGTTGAAAATCAGGTTCTATTCTTACTGCAGGCCCCACCTTTGTGTCTTAACTTGACAGGGATTATGCTATGCCTGCAAGGTTTCCATGAGATACTTTGCATAGACTTATCAACATTTCTTCATGCAAGCTGACCACTGTCATGGTTTAGTGGTTCTGCACTATGACTATAGTGCACAGTAGCCTGGGTTTGAGGACTGTCACTGCTTCATATTTTCATACTGGGCAGAACAGACTGCTTTAGGAACAGTGAAGCATATATGACCATGTTTACCTGCTTTTGCTGAACTATGCCCAACTTTGACCAAACTTGCACAACATTGCTCAATGTTAACCAACATTGCTGAACGGTGCCCAATATTGCTCAACATTGCCTGAAGTTGTGCTACTTAGTGTGTGCAATTTTGTTTACATATACTAAATAGTGGTAAGAGCTGTTTAGCACTGCTTTATATTGCTTAACACATGGCAATCATGCCTCAGGTGGTGCTGCAGGGCTGCCTATGTTGGATGCACATTTTACACTCCCTATACATGTTTGTTATCAGGTAGTGTCAAGTTAGGCATCCCTTTTACTATATGTGTGAGTCAGAGAGAGGTATAATTTCCAGGGTTCCTACTGAGCCAGTGTATATGCTATGCGTTGCCTTTTTGCCAAGGCCAAAGCATACTGGGCATGCCTCCTTCTGCCTACTGTGGCAGGCTCAGGTTGTTCCTCCTCTGAGTCATGCTCTGCCTGTGATGGCCTTGGCAATGGTGGGGGGCTGTTGGGCTCGGCCCTATGCTGCTCCTGCTGCAGCTGTTTTTGCAGGATCATATTGTGTAGCATAGCACATACCATGACTATTTGGGTACATGTAGTTGGTGAGTACTGTAAGGCTCCACCAGATGTGTCCAGGCACCGTAACCATGACTTGAGCAGCCCAAACACACGCTCGATTACATTTTGTGTTTCTGCGTGTGCCTCATTATGGTGTTCATGTTCAGGTGTGTGTGCATTTCTGATGGGTGTCATCAGCCACGGCTCGTGTGCATATCCAGTATCCTCCACTGGGTGACCATGAGGGATGTCCCCATTGGCAAATGTCTGGTACAGCTGTGTCAGATGCCAGATATGGGAGTCATGGTAGCTTTCAGGGCAGCCAGCACACACATTCATTATTATGCCCTGGGCATCACACACAACCTGGCAGTTGATGGAGGGGAAACCCCTTGCAGTTATAGTAGACCCTACCCTGCTCACTAGCTGGTGCTTTGATGTGAATGTGTGTGCAGTCTATTGCACCCACTACCTCAGGGTATTCCACTATTTGCTGGAAGAGACGCATCTTGCTGGCCAATACCTCATGGGAATTGGGGAAATATACATGATGACCGACATGTGCTGACATGGCATTCAGGAACTGGTGCAGTACCCTCGATGCTGATGCCTGTGAAATCCCCATCATATCACCAGTTGGTCTCTGGAAGGTACCTGTTGCTAGTATTCTTAGGCCAACACATACCTTGGTTTCCACTGGGATGGGTTCCCCTCTGTTGGTTCTGTGTGTGAGGCATGGCCTGCACAGCACAACAATTTGCTGCATAAGGTCTCTGTCCACTCTATAGCGCTCCACTATCTCCAGCTCATGTAGCCCCTGGTAGGTTACCTTGGGCCTGTATACTCTTCTCCATCTCCTCACTGTGGGTTGCTCAGCAGCATTCGCATTGTTACCACCCTCAGCATGTTGCATATGTTGCCTTATAACAGCAATGGCAGCTCCTAACATTTCTTTGTCTCAGTAAAGCTTTTTCAGTTTTCACTTCTATTAGCTTACTGCAGTGTTGCAGTGTCTCTGAGAAAAATGTAGTGGAAAGTTGTTTGCTGGGTTTTAAGTGCTGGGCTAGGCTAGGCTAGTGTAATGCCTGTGTAACTGCCTGATTCTGATTGTTTTCACCTGCTAGCTCTGCTAGTCCTCCCTGGTTAATGTCCTACTCTTTGTCGTGCTTCCTTTTCCCTTTCTGTTTCCTCAGGGCGCAGAGCCGCAAACAAGTGCAAACATGCGCACACCAGCTCACACGCATGCACATATGCTTACATGGACTACAACTTGCTTATTCTTGCTACAACGCACACACACAGATGCAAACGTGCTTACACGGGTTTCAACAACCTTACACTTGCTTACTCCGGCTTAAACGCACGCACACAGGCGCACACGCGCGCACACAGGCTTACTTGGTTTTACAGGCATGCACACACGCGCATACACGGTGCAGGCACTTCTACAAGAATCTTTAGTGTTGTTCACGGCATACACCTTCAATTTCTTGCATTTAGCTAGGGTACCTGTTGACACACCTCTTCCAGTGATTAGTAACTGACAGCAGACACATGCCACTCTACTCCAATGAGCTTCACTTCTTTCAGACATACCCCCCTCATGATGTCACCTATCTTCTACTCTGTTACACCCCTTATCCTACTCCTACACTCCACTGAGTGTGCTCTTTTGCTATGTAAACTTGGAATTCACTATCCTTACCCTCATTTGCATAGGATTGCCTACTAATGCTTGGTTACATCTCTTAGACTGAGCTTCCCCACTTAGCAACCTCTACTCAGTAGCCATGATGTCTTTGGACTGCCATTCCCTTGCATTGTATATTATAGATTGCTGTAAAATCCACATTTGTGGATTTTAATTATTGGTTTTCTGGTTTTTACAGCGCAGCGCGTTTGCGTGCCGCTGCGCTTTGCTTAAACATCGGCGATCGGGATAAAAAAAAAATTATTTTAATTTTGCATCAGTGAACAGTGACAATGGATGTATTTTTGGCCATTGGCATGCTTCCTTGACTGGATACATCCTTTTTTTGGAGCTGTCGCGGCTCCGTTTTGCCATTTGCAGAACTGTACTCAGTTGTCAATGGAGTACATTTCTGCAAATAACACTACTCTTACTCGGACAGGTTAGGGTTTCTTGAATCGCAAATTTACCTCATTTGCATGCCTTTCAGCAGCAAATGAGGTAATTTGCATAACCTAGCCCTGTCCGTGTAAGAGGAATTTTAGGAGCTTTCTTGCACACCCCTGCCGGCTGTTCCTGGATCGCTCAGTAGACATGTTGGCTGCATGGAGTCTTACTCTACCCTTAGACTCCGTGCAAGCCTTCGTAAATCCAGCCCATTGTAATCACCAAAAATATACATAAACTCTCAATGAAACATACTAGGTTCATAGGTTGTAACTGTTAAATTCACTGCTAAACTAAGTACTTTTTCTCATTTTAAAGATCAGGTTCTACATATAACATTCTTAATAACTAACTAAAAATTTAATTTGGAGGCTAGTCATTGCACCATTTTTAGTATGTCGCACTTTGAAGTTCTAAGAATATTTGTGAAAAAAAGGTAAATTAACAAACTACTCCGAAACCTTTCTTACATAACTCATTGTGGGCTTATTTTTCCATTTACCATAATTTTGCAACTCTTAGAGCCATACTGCAAGCCATTTTAGACAAACAGAGGCTTAGACGAGGCATTTTTACCCCCTTCATGATATAGTCTATGGGAGTTTTTGAACTACTGCATTATCTCAAACAGTTTCCATGTGATACAGCAGTTCCAAAGCACCAGAAAGGTGTATTACAAAACCATAATGAGCATTTTCTTTATCTTTCATGATCGAGTGTGACTAATGCAAGACAGAAGTTTTGGCATAGATTATAATGAGAGTTCATGGGGTATGATGAACCTCTGACACAGTCCAGCATCATTGCTCATTATCAATCAAACCAAAACTGTAGTACAAATAAACTCTGTCCTAGTCAAAATTTCTCCAGCGATGTATTTATAAATTGCATGTACTTTTTTTCCCCAAAGCAGCCTACATTTTTTTTTGCACACACACACACACACACACACACACACACACACACACACACACACACACACACACACACACACACACACACACACACACACACACACACACACACACACACACACACACACACACACACACACACACACACACATATATATATATATATATATATATATATATATATATATATACTGTCAGTCTTTTTTTTTCTGAAATAGTTAACTAACCAAGATTCTGTTCACATTTTTATGCTACAAAGCCAGTAAAATATCTTATAAGTGACCCCTTTGCCATGCTATGAATGTTATGCCTTCAGGCAACATCTTGGCTATATGTTTACTTCAGACTTACCTTGATTTGTATGGCTCCAAACAGAGTGATGATTTATGAAATTCAAATTATTAATAAGAAAGAAAAGTATCGGAAATTATACTAATTGTTCCCACAGGAATGAATGGATATTTTTGAGGTGTTTATTTAACCATCAGCATTGTATCATTCAACACGAGTTCTCTCATCTTGAAAGCACTATATCTAATGCCCAAGTTTGGAAAAATGAACAGGACACTATTTTGATGAGACATATCATGTAGTATATGCAGGGGGCAACATATGTTTCATTTCCCTTGAATAATGTACATTTTTGCTGCTGCATTTTGACACCAGTTTGTTTTGGGATCCTCCATAATCAGATGCAGCACATATAACTTATGCCAAACCATATGCCAAGAAGTCAGGTGTTGGCAGTATTAAACATACACACTCAATTTAATGTTTATCTAGATGCGTAATGTGTATAGACTACAGCAACAGAGTTATAAGTACTTGGAGTGATGCAGTAAAATATTTCAGAATAAAAGGGTATTAATAAAAAAGGATATGTTCATTGGTTCATTTGAGAAGTTTATGACCTAGTGACCTTCAAGAAGCTTGACAGACATAGTACCATATTGATATTTTCTACTTTAAACATCAAGATTATTTTTAAAGGAAGGATATGACTGACTTCTTTTGACTGTAAGTAGAAGCTCATTTCATAGTCTCAGAAAATGCTTTGTAATGTATCCTTTATGTATTTATGTTATAAATATTTTAGTTTTAGTTTTGGTTTTCCAATCTGGTGTTAGCTTCATCAGTAGCAGTTTCTTGGTATAGATGTTCAACTAGGACTAGATCAGATTGATATTGCCTAACAGACTAGGCAGTGACCATGTTTTAGTAACCCATAAGAAACCAAATATAATGACAGTTCCTGAAACCTCTGTATAGTTCACATTTTCAAACGTTTCACTTTCTCTAGTAAGAAATCATTGTACCTTTCCAAGTTCTTAGGCAGCTTGTTTGAAGTCTGCACTACAGTTAATAATGGGACAGATTAGTGAGGTACGTACAGCAATCCCTCCTGGCTTTTTAGATGACATACAGAATATGCTTTCCTGATATCGACATAGTGGTCAAAGTTTAAATTGTGTGCATAATTGCCCCTTGATCTTTGAAGTCAGAGGAAATGGAAAGATTTTTTTTCACAGGATAAGATGCAGATGACTAGATTAACCTGCCAGAAGTGGTAATGAATTAAAACCTGTGGAGGACTTCAGTAATAAACAGAAGATTAGAGGCTGTTGAATCCTCATTTTAAAGGCAAACAAATTCCTGCAGCTGGGGAGGGTCATAACCATTTATCTTGCTCTTTTTAATGCTTTTAGGCATCTTTATTTGTTTTCAACCAGATTTTTTTTTCTTTCTGATAAAAGGAACAATTTTGAAATGATCAATTAACTGAATCATTTGCTATTAAATAACACCAGGAAAGAATGTGATGGCTATAATTCTTTCTCTTTTTTTGGCTCTGAGTGTTGTGATATGATTCTGATTCATAATATAGATTGTATTCTGTTACAACAAACTGGTTTTACACTTAAAAATTAAATTTAACACAATGACAACAAGAGTGAAAATGGGAATACAGGAAAATAGGAAAAAGGGGGATCAAGCAAAGGGAAGCGCATAAGGGGAACAGGTAAGGAGTGAGAAGGATTTGGGAGGGCAAAGAAGGTAATGTGGGGAACGATGTAAGAAAAGGTGAAGGAATGGTAAGAGGGTGAATATGGATAGCAGTTACAAGTCTATAAACACATATCACAGGCAAGACTGACAGGAGATGCTGACATACTGAGGGAGGGGGTGACATTGGAATTTTAGACAGAAGACAAAGACAGTAGTGATGGAGAGAACTGGACAATAAACAAGGGATGACCAATGACACAAAAGAGAGGGGGAAACCAGGATGGGGGAAAGGGTGAGTTTGGTCCCAAGTACTACTCTCCCTGTGTCATATTCATTAGGAGTGTACAAACCACTTTGTGCTCACTCACCACTGGGTCCTGACTCAAATGGACCCCCAGTCGTGGGCAGGGATGCAACTCTCCAAGCTGCAAGAGGTGGCCGATGTGGAAATCAATGTGCCATTGCCTCAGCAAGCTGCCTATGGGTGACATACTGATCACCACTGGCAAAATCATTGATGCGAACTATAGCACTCCCCAGATGGTGAAGCCCTACCAGGGGCAGGGAAGGAGGCTCTATCAGCTTCCCCCGAGGAAGGTAATGGGGAGGGGTTCCCAGTGGTCACAGGCATTCCAGTACATGTGTGGCTTGTGGTTGGAGGCAGAGTCACAGGCACTGCTGTGGCAGCTGTTGTATAGAAATGCAAAATAAAAGGAGAGAGACAACATAACAAACAAAATAAATACATGAAAAAGAAAGTATAGCAGCAAAGCTGGAGATGAGAGAAATGCAGACATGAAATAAAATGCATTACTATTAGCAGATAAACATGAGAATATATATACTAGTATAACTATGCCAACAACTGTATTATGGAAAAAATATAGTTGAGATGCATAGAGGAGTACTGGTTATCCAAGGAAATATGCTGACCAGTGTTACTTAGATATAATGAGCAGGTGAAATAATGCAGGGTATAGTAACTGCACTGTCTGTGATTGTCCAATGAACTCCATGTGCTATACTTCTGGTGTACTACACTAATGTGACTACATAAGAATGTATTCCACTGCTTTGTACTGTGCATCATATAAAATACCCTGACTGTACTAGCAAAGTCGTCAACCCAGCTGATGACAGGACACATATTAACTGACTTTTAAACTGCCATTCACTGACTACAACACATGGCAGGCCATCAACAATGATAAAGTAGGCAATGTTCCCTACAGATTACCTGTCTAATGTGTAGATAGTTTTATGAGGTTAACACATCTCAAAGCTATTAATAAGAAAGGGCTAATTACACTTCTAAGTATATGATAAGAGACACATGTACTCACCCCTGGCCCTGGAAAGACGGGACAATCTCCTCTAGTACAGGAGACTATTCTTTAAAATAGCGCCCTGGGCTGCAGAAAAAAGATACAGTTACTGTATGGTACACATTGATAAGATAAAAAATTAAAAATCTTTGTAGTGTATTTACAGTGCATCTCAGTCACCCTGACTTTGACATCTTCTTCCCATTGTCTAAGAAGGTCTGGATGGTGCTTGCACAGATCACTACAGTGGTACCTGCAGTGCATGCAGCAGCAGGGAATATGTGTGTGGCATCAATAAGTGCCTCAGCAAGACATCTTATATTGGGGAAACTCATATGACTCCAAAAGCAGATGCTTTCAGTGGTCGTTATGTAGGGAAAAAGGAAGATCTTGGTCTCCTTACAGAACCTCCAGGTGCCCAGCACTAAACAGTGTCAGTGGAAGCCATGGTCACACTGTAGGTCTAATAGAGAATCATACTTGCAACACAGGAACAGAAAAACACAGAGTTGCTTCACCACAAAACGAAAACCACAAAAGCCACTGGAACAAGTATATTTCTCTAGCGCCTCGGCCACAATCAGCCTTCAAGGAGTAACATACCAGATTTAAAAAACAGTATATATAACCCCAGCTCCAATTTGATAAACAATTAAACAATAAAACAATCATAAAATTAAAAAAATTTAAAGTAAGACACATCAGTTCATATAATACTTTTCCAACAACATTCTGTATTCAAGCCCTTAGGCATTAATGTACCATATTTTAAAATAAAAACAGTTTCCTTCCTTAAAAGCATAAGCTTTTATCTTTCTTTCTCACAATTTTCCATTTTAATTTGTTCCAAAATTGTAGCTTTTAAACCCACAGAATTTCCACCGTGACATTCATTAAAATGCTGAGCCAAAGGGCTCTCCATCTTGTTTATTCTAATGTCCCTCAAGTGTTCTAACAATCTTATTTTAAACATTCTTTTAGTTTGTCCAATGTAGAACATATTACAGTTACATTTAATAGTATAAATGACCCCCTCTGTCCTACAGTCATAGGCTCCATTAACTATAAAACGAATGTTATTAATATATAAGAAATAATTTACTGTATAAGAACATCCACTACATCTGCCACAGGGCTTCATTCCTTTAACATAAATTTGTTGATTTAATCTAATCTCAGGTCTCTGGAATCTAGTATGTACTATCATGTCTTTAATATTTCTCCCCCCTCTTATATGAAAATATTAATCTTCTATTTACTAAACCACCAAGTTCAGCAAAACTCTTAAAAAATTCCCAAAAATGTAGTATATGTTGTTTAATACTATCACTCAAAACATTGTATATGGAAACTACAAATAAACTATCTACATTTATATCATTACTAATTTTATTTCTAAAAGTATTTACTTTTTGACTAATATTATATCTAATGTTTAATACTTTTTGAATATCTTTATCAATTAATTTAACATCAAATTTTCTATTCTTAAACATCATCCTTGTTTGTTCCAATTCTTTCATAAACACCTGTTCTTCATTACAAAGCCTAGAGATTCTCAGAAATTCACCAAAGGGCAAAGATTCAATAGTATGTTTTGGATGACAGCTAGTGCCCATTAAAAACTCATTTATTACTTCAAATTTTCTATGAATACTTGTACTGATATATTTTCCTACTGTTCCACATAAATTAATATCCAAAAAAGAATCCTGATGTCCAAGTTGTAAACCATCAAAGGATATTTGAAATCTATTTAACTGAATTTCTTCTACAAAATTTGATACCAAATGACTACCACCCTCACATAAAAAAAAATTAAGTCATCTATGTACCTAAAATAAAATTTCACATATTTTTTAAAAAAAGATTAATTACAAATACACTCTCTTTCTATCAAACCCATAAAAATATTGGCATACATGAGTGCGAATGAAGCACCCATGGCAGTACCCTGTATTTGGTGATAAACTTGATTATCAAAATAAAAAATTATTCTCTAAACAAAATTGTACTAAATCTAAAATATAATGAGTAAACGGGCTATTACCCATCTGACAAAGTAATGCTTCTAATCCAAAAACATGTTTAATACTTGTATAGAGACTTCTTGCATCTAATGTTATCCAATACATGTTATTCTTCCATATAACATTCTTTATTTTATTTAAAAAATCAAAGGAATCTTTAATGTAGGAAGGGAGTTGCTTAGCTTCTTTCAGTAACACTCCATGTAAAATAAAACCCAAATTATGTAAGAAGTATTTACTGGCAGAAACTATGGGTCGGCCCGGTGGGTTAATACTATCCTTATGAATTTTGGGTAAACAATAAAAGTAAGCTGGACCTGTTTCTTCACACATTAATTTTTTTCTTAACATCATTCTCAGACCAATAGCCCAGTCTCAAACCCCTCTGAATTAGTAATGCATAATTTGTCTTAGCTTGTTCAATAACATTTTTATTCACTACTTGATACACTATCTTGTCCTGTAATAATTCAAGAAACATTATTAAATATTGTGTATAAGGCATTATTACTATTTTGTTACCTTTATCCAAAGGTTTAACAATGAATTATTTTTGTTTAGAAAAATCAGATAAAGCTAACCATTCTTGTTTAGACAAATTATACTCAATTTGCTTTAAACTAAAACTTTTAAATAACAATTCAAGTTCAAATTCAATCATAGAATGAAACTTCTTAATTCCTTCATGCATAAAAGGTGGCATAAATTTACTATTAATGACCACGGCAGAAGTGTCTATTGGACAATAAGCATTTAAATCACTATTGCAAGATATATAAGAATCAAATGAATCCCTATCCGACATGTAATCATCAGTGCTATAGGTATTATCGTGACCCATATCATCCAAAGCACTACAAGGGAAATGGTGTTCAACATAATACCATAAATGCAGTTTCCTCACTAATTTATACACTTCCATCTTGCATTCATACAACTATGGTATAACAGTTGGTACAAACTTCAACCCATGATTTAAGACATTAATAAAACAGTCATTAATAGAAGAACGAGATAAGTTGACTATATTACTACAACAATATTTATTAACACCATTTAGTCCTTTTATTCTCATGCCATTGCCGTTGATGTCCCCCTCTCTGTTGCTCGCGTTCAGGGTAGCTTCTTTTTTGCTGTCGACTGTTTTCTCCCTGGTAGCAAAAATTATCATGGAGATATCGCTCATTAACTGGTGATGGTAAAGGTGGATAATTATTAGTATCTTCAATTTCACTATTACGTCTACCATTCTCTCTGGAAGACATTTCCATGCTGTTTTCGCTAACATATCTATCTCTCAAAGTTCCCGCCCCATCCTGGAAACGGACTTTAGAATGTGACCATTGATTGGAAGGTCTAAAGAAGGCAGTTCCTTTTTCAAAATCACGAAGATCTCTTTGGATTTTATGCATTTTCTGCTCAAGAAGTTTCTTTTCATATACATTAAGTCTATCTTGAATGTCACACAGGCAGGACTCGAAACGGACTCTTTCCAGCACAGTCATCAAATTAGTACATACACTCGCAATGTCTTTTTTGATATCAGCAAGCTTAATAATATCTCTTTCTATTAGAATGTTAATCCATTCTCTGAAACAAAGGTGAGCAGCCTTCTCCCACCTCTGTTTAAAAACTTTATCTTCCAACAAAGTCAAGTCAAAAGGCTGAGAAGGAAATGTAATGGCTCTTAATCCACGAGGCACAATATCTAGATCTAGGTATCTCTGCAAACTGGTATAGTTATAATAAGTAGCCATTTCTTTGTTCATTAAGTTACTTAACTTGGAAATTAAAGTTTTTACCTCAACTGGATAATCCAAAGAACGTTCCTCAATATTAGCAAAGGGATTACTAGAATGCTTGCTTCTAGTCTCTGCCAAAATACGTTCCCAAATTGGTGTAGCAGAATTTTCTTCATTGTCTGTATTTCTATCAAACCGGTCTCTGTCCCGCTCTGCATTAGAGCTCAAGAAGCCATCCATTGTACGCTGAGAGGAACCCACATTTTCCTCTCTAAAAATCCATGGAATATTAATAGCTGGGTCACTGGCCATCAACAAAGGATAAATACTTGCAACACAGGAACAGAAAAACACACAGTTGCTTCACCACAAAACGAAAACCACAAAAGCCACTGGAACAAGTTTATTTCTCTAGTGCCTCGGCCACAATCAGCCTTCAAGGAGTAACATACCAGATTTAAAAAACAGTATATATAACTCCAGCTCCAATTTGATAAACAATTAAACAATTAAACAATCATAAAATTAAAAAGATTTTTAAAGTAACACACATCAGTTCATATAATACTTTTCCAACAACATTCTGTATTCAAGCCCTTAGGCATTAATGTACCATATTTTAAAATAAAAACAGTTTCCTTCCTTAAAAGCATAAGCTTATATCTTTCTTTCTCACAATTTTCCATTTTAATTTGTTCCAAAATAGTAGCTTTTAAACCCACAGAATTTCCACCGTGACATTCATTAAAATGCTGAGCCAAAGGGCTCTCCATCTTGTTTATTCTAATGTTTCTCAAGTGTTCTAACAATCTTATTTTAAACATTCTTTTAGTTTGTCCAATGTATAACATATTATGATTGCATTTAATCTTATTACACATTGATAAGATAAAAAATTAAAAATCTTTGTAGTGCATTTACAGTGCATCTCAGTCACCCTGACTTTGACATCTTCTTCCCATTGTCTAAAAAGGTCTGGATGGTGCTTGCACGGATCACTACAGTGGTACCTGCAGTGCATGCAGCAGCAGGGAATATGTGTTTGGCATCAATAAGTGCCTCAGCAAGACATCTTATATTGGGGAACCTCATATGACTCCAAAAGCAGATGCTTTCAGTGGTCTTTATGTAGGGAAAAAGGAAGATCTTGGTCTCCTTACAGAACCTCCAGGTGCCCAGCACTAAACAGTGTCAGTGGAAGCCATGGTCACACTGTAGGTCTAATAGAGAATCATGGCTGGTATCTTGGGGTCATGCCTGTTTCACATGCCAATAATTGTCACATATATGGCAACATAGTATTGCAGCCTGTGGCAGGGTGCAAAATAGGCCATGCCATTTTTAGTATGTCATAAACGGGACTGGAAGGTGTGATATATGGCAGAAACTGTTGTGTTTTGTAACGCATCATAAAACAATGCATTATAATTGCAGTGCTCTTTAGTGCCTCTACAGTTAGTAGGCTGATAACATGAAATGTATTGAACCTCTTTCTGACATCATGCTACCCATGCATGCTCAATGCACCTCTCAGATGCTCAGGTGAGTGCATGATATCATATAACCCAATACACAAGACTTTGCCTTCAACTTCAATGCATAGAACGAGCAATTCAGAAGCTTTCATGAGCTGAGTCCTCATCTGAATACATGTAATACTGAGTGGTCCAAATCTATGCAACGTAAGCCTTGATGGCCTCACAGAGAAAATGTGGAGCACCGATGAGAAACCTCGAACACCTGTGTGATAATTAAGTCTGGAAGGTAAGTTATACATTTTACTTGTATTTCCTTTGCTGCACTGTTTACCTAACCTGTTCTTTGGTCAAATACTGTGTGGAAATAGGTTGCTAGTGTACAAATGTATCTTGTACAAGACTGAAGCAGGGGGAGAAAGCTAGGAAGATGTAATAGAAGTACTAGAAAGGGTAAGTTATGTTATACCCTACATGACTGCTTACAGGCAGCACTGCAGGACAGGGACACTGTGAGATTAAATGAGTATTGACATATATTCACAAACTGTGGTGATTTCTAGTTGACACTGAGTCCAGTTACTCTAATTCTTCAGAAGGTGAACCTGAATTTAAGTCCAAACAAATGTTCACTTTTACTCAGACAATTGTTAGATTTAATGATGTTTTTTATTGGGAACAGTTGGGAACTACCCCAGAGCTAGGCAGGGTAAATGACTTATAAAGGATGATATGCCCAGTTCTGTGGCTATCCCCCCTTACTGGCCATGGAAGATGTTTATAAATATACCTGCAGGACACCAATATCTGTTTCATCAGTCCCTAAAAAAGGCTCAGAGAAAATGTAAGACCTCCTCAGATATGACAGACCTTTTCTCTCATTTGACTGCTGATCCAGCTGCAGTCTCCCCAGCTGCTTGCTGAAATAAAAAGTTCTTGGCTTTATCTAATCCAGCATCCCTTAATATAGAGGGAGAATGGTTAGATCTTCAGGGCAAAAAGATGTCTCTTTCTAGTAATCTAACTTTTACAATGTTATATTATGAAGCATATATGAGGAGACCAGTTGGCTTAATGGTTAAGGTCTTTGCTTCCTATGCACAAGGTATAATGTTCAATACTGACGTCTTGCTGATTTCTGTATGCAGTTTGCATGTTATCCCTATGCATCTTCATGGTTCCTTTTACCTCTCAAAACACATGCTGAGTGTTTCAAACTCCTCTATGAATGGAGTTGTGGTCAGCAGGTCAGACTTTAGATGGGAAAAATAGACTAACGTCTTTGGGTATCAACTATGATGCACAGTATCCTCAAGGTAGGAGAACATGGATCACAGCCTGTGTGCCATGAGTTGAGGACTTGGCCTTCTCTGACCCACTCCAGGAACCTATGTTAATGGTGGGAGGGGGGTGTATGCACCCCTATTGGTCAGTGTGTAGATTAATAAGCTACTGGCTGCCCAGCATCTGATTTTTTCCAGCATGGTTTACCTGGGATAGCTCTGTTGAGCAAAACATTGGACATAAAACCAATCCACTAAAAAACAATGATACAGTCAGTGTGTAGGTTAATTGCCAGGAGGTTGGACATCCTGTGTATCCAGGAGACAAGCTAGAAGGGCACTGCAGCAAAGACATGTGGCTTGGAATCCAGAAGTGACTACTCAGGAGGAGGACAGGCTATAAAAGATGTGGGAATTGTGGTGAAGGAGAGGCTTCAGAAGACAGTGAGGCATGCCATATGAATTAGTGACAGACTCATGGCAACCAGACTCTAGTATAATAACAGGGTCCATCAACAGAGCAATAGTCATAATCTCAGCCTGTGCCCCACAGCAGGGTTGTGAGAGGAAGGAAAAGATGTATTTAGACAGCAGGACAACATGAATTAACGTTAATAATGTGTGAATATGCAGAATAGTAGAAAGTAAGATGGGAGATAAGTAGTTCTGATTCAGATCAGGATGCAGCACAACTGACCTGACATTTGTAATCAGGCAGATACTTGAGAAAAAGCTAGAGATGAGGAAAGAGTCCAACTGGGCATTCCTAAACTTGGAGAAAGCATATCATAGGTTCATAGGTTCATAGGTTCATAGGTTCATACTAGGCTATCTGCCCAAGGGCATTATTTTGTTCCACAGCAAGTCTCTGGGTGATGAATCTGTCCCTCCAGCATGTTCTATTTATAACCGTGTCAAGGTTTAAGTCTCCCGCCCTTGTGGTTCTGAGGGATCTAGATTTTTGAGGTGAAGCATATTCATCAAATCTGGGTTTGACATGGCCTTATATGTCAGGCACAGGTCACCTCTGATATGAGACTGAATAGAGCTGGAGACCCTTTATCCTTTTGGTGAGGAACTTGCTGCAGCAGGTGTCTGGTCAGATACATTCGAACGGGCATTGTACTCAATCATAGGTCTAATAAGTGATGAGTACAGGACGATGACCTCCCTTGATCTAGATGTGAATCCCTTCATGATCAGGTGGGTGATATAGAAGGTTTTCCTAACTACTTTAGCAACATGAGTGTCAAACGAAAGGCTACAGTCAACCTGGGTCCCCAGATCTCTGATTACTTTTTCTGTGCTCAGTGGATTGCCACCTATATGGTAGCTAGTAGCCTTGTTTTTCCCAAAGGGTATGACTATGCATTGTCAGGCCATGGCTCTGGCACCAGTTATCCATTTCTGTGAGGCCCTTCTGGAGGATATCTGTGTCAGATGTGTTAGTTTGCAGTCATCTGCAAACTTTGTCAGCCATAACCCTCCTGTGTTTGCTTGTACTTCAGAAAAGTAGATGAACAAGAGTGGACCCAGGACTGATGTGGGACACCACTTGTGACAGGCTTTGAGTCTGACATGGCTCCAGCAACTCTGACCCTGTGGGTTCTGTCACTTAGCCAGTTTGCAACCCATCTTGTGATGTATGGGTTTACATGCTGATGAGTTTTTCGATGATACCTGAGTGGGGTATTGTGTCAAGGCCTTTGCCAGGTCGAGGTAGGCTGTATGGACTGCCTTTCTCTCATCAATGGCCTTGGTGACTGTCTCAAAAAGTCAACCAAGTTTAAGAGGCAGGATCTGCCTTTGACAAAGCCAAACTGAGTTGGATCCAAAGTCTGCAAGTTCCTATGTCTTTATTTATGAGTTCCATTATGATCCTCTCCATGGCTTTGCAGATAAGGCTTGTCAAGCTAATGGGTAATTTCCAGGGTCTGTGGAGGCACCGCCTTATGAAGTGGGACCACAGCCTTGGCAAATGATCCCGAGGTGAGGCTAAGATTAAACAGCTGTCCTAACTGTGGGTTTAATTCCTCATTGAGTTCATGAAGCACACAGCCGGGGACACCATCCGGTCCCATGGATGCTGTGTTTTTGCCTTAGTGAGGGCAGTTCTCACCTGGAGATGTTTGGGGGCTACAATCCTCTGGAATAGATATCTCTCCTTTGGGGAGGGGAGAAGTTTGCACTGAACCTGTCAGCCAGTATGTTGGCAATGTGTGTAGGTTCAATAATTTTCACATCATTTTGAACTAATTCTGAGCATATCTGGGAGTTTCCTCCTAGGTTTCTAACATAGCTAAAGAAGGCCTTATGATTGTCTTTAGAGTCCTTGGCGATTTTTCTCTCAAAATTTGCCTTGGATGATTTTATGAGAGCTCTTAGTTTTTACTTATAATGATCAAAGGTGTCTTACCTTTCAAGGATTTTGCTCTATCTTGTAGTAGCTTCCTCCTTTTGTTGTAGAGCTTGTTTATGGCTGGGGTCCACCAGACTGGACGCTTGCCTTTGGTACAGAGAGTCTTAGTTTTGTTTGGGATTGCCTGATCCATGCAGTCCTGTAGGTGCTGGTAGAAGGCATTTGTAAGTGATTCAGCGGTTTGAGTAATGTTTACCACTGGCTCAGGGGCCTTAAAGGAGACCACACTAGTTTTAGAAGTGTGAAATCGGCTTTTGAGAAGTTTTTCACTGTGGTCTTTTTTGTTTCAGGTGATGAGGACCTCCAGCGAGATTAGTTTATGATCTGATCTCACCAGTGAGGGGTATACTTCCGGTGTTGAACATTTTGATCCCATGTTCGTGATGATGAGATCAAGTATGTTTTCTCCTCTTGTGGGGATGGTGACTAGTTGTTCCATGGCATTTGAGTTTATGAACTCCAGGAATCTTTGGGTTAGAGTGTTCGGGCTTGAGTAGTGTTCCCAGTCTATATTAGGGTAGTTAAAGTCACCTAGTATGATGGTGTTTGGAGATACATTTATCCCTCCAATGTTTTCAGGAAGGCCATGTGAGGTTCCTGAGTTTGAGAGGGTGGCCTGTAACATGCTACAAATTGCAGAGCAGTCTTGCCTATGGTTAATTGCACCTGGATGGTCTCTGATGCATCATGACCAACCTTGAGGTGTGGGTGTCCTTTATGAATATGGACACCCCTCCTTTCTTGGTGTTGTCCGGATTTTGGGGGCATGATATGAGGTGAAACCTGTTAGTGCTGGGGTGCTCTCAGGAGCCTTGAACCAGGTTTCTGTCACAGCACAGACATCGATGTGCTCCATATTGAGAAGGGCCGCATCTTGAGATTGAGACTTCTGGCATTGAGCAGCATTACCCTTAGTTTTTTCCTTTTGGTGTTCTAGGGTGGTAGGTTTAGAATTTGAGCCTTGCCTAAAAAGGCACTATGGGGTGGCAAGAGCCTTTGCCAATATCCGAAGCCCAGGGTGACAGGTGCAAGCCATCCTGGCTTGTCCAGCATGTCATCCCAGGCAGACAGACATTGATCCCTTTGAATGACACCAGAATTTAAGCCAATTATTAAAGCTGATCATCTTATCACTGTATTGTGGCATCATTCTAGGTGAAGGTAGGATACTGCTCAAGGTCAGGGTCATACCTGCCTGGGCTACATAATCAGAGAGATGTCCCTTTTCATGTAGTCCTCAGGTCGCTGACACCAGCACAATGACTGAGTTTGAGAGACCTGAGTGCTTGCGTTATGTGGCGGATTCTAGCGCCTGACAGGCAGCTTACTGTGACCTTCTCTTTACTCAGTCTGGGGACGCCAGTGTGTCTGACTATGGAATCACCAATGACAAGTGTGTCTGGCATTTTGTTTGGCCTTAAGGGCTGTGACTGTTTGACACTCTGACTGTGTGGTCTATGTGTTGCATGTGTTGGGTCGTGAGGTGGTAGTTGTTTGGGTGTCTGCTTTGGTGGCCTCTGCTGTTTTGGTAAATTTTTGATCAGAGCCTCGTATGTCTTTGTGTGAGTATGTGTATGATTTGAAGTTGTGATGGTACCATGTGTGACTGGGTATGTATTGTGTGTGGTTACCTTCTCCTCCTGTCTGGTCTTGCCAGTCCTATGTTGAGAGAGCTCAGCCTATGTATTTGTGTTTTGTGGGAGAAGGAGAGGATTGTCTGTGTACATGAGGCAGTTGTAACATTGCCTCAATATTCCCAGGTTCACCAGTTGAGCTGGAGAGGACACTAGCAACTGATCCACATACTAGAAGTAGTAGATAAAGAGACTTTCAAAGGACTCCGGGAAGTGGGTTTTAGGCTGGTGGGGTACTATCTATAATAAGAGTGCTTTATCAAGGTGCAAGTACTGTAGGAGTAAGTGCTAGGCTTTACAGATAGAGAATAGTCTACTTGGGAATCAAGTAGAGATGAACTTTTCAGTTATAGGATATGCTGGTTAGATCAGCAGTACAGCTCGAGGAAGGTAGTTTTAAGGGAAAATTGGAAGAGTGGAATTTAGATGGCCCAAATAGTTTAACCTTGTTTAACCGCTGCTCTTGTGTGCAACAGTAGCTCAAATCAAGGCTTTTACGCCGCGCTTGATGTATTTTATAGCAGGGGCTGAAGGGAGCTAGGAATTGGCCCAAAACGACCAATGGACTACTAGTTTCTGGCTGAAACTTCACCAAATCAGACAAACAGTGCTTCCCACTCCCACTGGTAAGCAAAGAAACTTCCTCCTTCCTAATAAGGCAATGGATCAGTAACAGGAACTAAAAACAAAGCCCAGGGATCAGCAAATCTGAAACTGGACAAAACAAGAGATTTTTTTGTTTTATTACAGAGACAAGGAAAAAAGACAGTAATTGCTGTAAATCAACTTTAGTGTGTAGCCTACAGAAACAATTTGCAACAATTAGTAACTTAAAGTGCAATAAACAGTGTAAAATGCAGAAATCACTTAAAGTAGCAATAAAAAATGCAGTTGCTAGCTTAAATAACAGTGGAAAGCCACAAAAATACTTATATCTGGTAGAAAGTCACATCACCCTGCAGGCCACCACGAGGATCTGTGCTGAGTTGGTACAAGCTGGAAAACGCGTGTTTAGCGTGTTTTATAGCAGCTAGGAATTGGCCCAAAACAACCAATGGACTACTAGTTTCTGGCTGAAACTTCACCAAATCGGACAGAAAGGCTGCTCAGTGCTGCCCACTCCCACTGGTAAGCAAAGAAACTTCCCTCCTCCCTAATAAGGCAATGAATCAGTAACAGGAACTAAAAACAAAGCCCAGGGATCAGCAACTCTGAAACTGGACTACTCTAGTTCAGTAAGGCAGGAAAACAAGAGATTTTTTATGACAAGATCCCAAGAAAGCTGATTTGGGCAGTCCTGTGATAGTTCGAAGTCACAAAAGTATTGGTAGAATTAGTGCAGGCTATGTGCAAGGACCTAATGACTCAAGTATGAACAGTGTTTGGTCTCACAGAGGATTTTCCAGTAGGAGTGGGTGCTCATCAGGGTTCATATCTGAGCCCACTGCTGTTCATACTGGTGATGGACTACATTAGCAAACAGGTCAGAGGAGACAGATTAGCAAAGTTGCTGCATGCAGATGATGTGGCATTACAGGCAGACTCTGAGCAAGGACTTCAGCAAAGGATAGGGGAACGGAATGCAAAATTAAAGGCACATGGGATGAAAGTGAGTACAGATAAGAACATTGTAGTGGCTGCAAATAGAGGAAGTCAGAAAATGGTAAGAATAGAGATAGAAGGGAAAATAGTGGAAATGATTAACAGCTTCAGGTATCCGAAAGGGGTGGTTGATGAGAAGAGAAATCTGAATGAGGAGGTCAATGTTAGAATCAGAAGGGTGGCAGCCAACTGGCTCAGAGTGTCAAGGGAAGTGTATGACAGAAGAATGGCAAAGAAGCTGAAAAATAAGATGTACAAAATGGTGGTGTGACCAGTGCTACTGTATGGTACATAAACCTGGGCAGTAAAGGCAGAGCGATTGAAGAAGTTAGAGATGATGAAGATGAAGTGCATGAGATGGGTGGTAGGATGCCCACCATAGGACAGATGAAGAAATGAGGACATAAGAGCAGAAGCCAAAGTAGCTCCAATTACAGAAAGGTTCAAAGGGAACAAATTACGGTGGTTCAAGCATATGTGGAGAAAAGCAGAAAATCTGATGAAGAAGATTTGAGACACACAGACAGAAGGGAAGAGGAGACAAGGGCATCCAGCAAAGAGGTAGATGGATTGTGTGAAAGAAGACCTGCAACAGTCAGGCATGAGTGTCAAAGAAGGTAGGAGAGTGGCACTGAATAAAGAGAGATGGTGACAGTTGACACAACACCTTGACTTCATGTAGAAAATGGGAAAAAAAGTGGGTTGATGATGATGTGGAAATTTATTTTACTGTGTGTGTACAGTCTGATGATTTTGCTGCATCCTTATCTGCAGAGCAAAAATCTCATATGAATAAAATTGCTTCTAATTTGACTCAAGTTTTGAAACATGTTTTAAGAGGTATGCTTGAAAGTGCACGTTCAGTCCTGAGAAACATTGCTTCTTCTCTTGCATTAAGACAATATGTTTCTCTGGTGATTTAAAAGCTGAAATATTATTGACTGCAGATTTAAGTTCTGAATTGGTGTTTTGTTCCCCTGTTACATAGATTCTCAAACAGTAGGGTGATAGAGGCAAACTAATGTATGGGGTATCTAGAATGTTTCATGTACCCAAGTTCAACCCTAACAAGGAGTCTTCCTTCAAGGGGTAGAACAGACAAAAAAACAACAAAACAAAAGTCAGAGATCCAAAAGGAAATGAAAGGAGGATAATTATTTGAAACTAAACAAGAGGGGTTCCTTTCCAAAAAGGATCAACCCCCTGGAAAGGAATAGCTATGCTGAGTCACATAGCCCCTCTACCCCCCCCTTTCTGCCCTTTCTTCTCTTCCTCCTTTCCCTAGGCTCTCTCTCTCAACCCTGTAGCCTTGCCTCAAATAGTTTTAGACAAATGGGTTCTGAGAATAATTCTGAGAGAATATGCTTGTCAGTGGATAGAAAATCCTCTTCTTTCAGGGATATTCCCATAATCACTGTAGATCAGAGTGTGTGATATACCTTTCATAGGTTCATAGGTTCATAGGTTGGTACTAGGCTATTGGCCCTAGGGCCTATACAAGCCTAGCCATAACAATTCCCTGGCTATTTCTTCCCACACTATTTACTTCCCTGGACCCCTGTCTAGCAGGGCAACTGACGTGATCTCCGGAGTGAATTTCCTTTCTCCTATCCAATCGTCAAGGTTCCTTTTGAAGAGAGCCAAAGAGATGCTCTGCTTGACATGTATGGGCAGTCTATTCCAGAGTCTGGGGAGTCTCTGGGTCAGGAACCTATCCCTCCAGCATGTTTTGTTTATTGTGATGACAAGGTTTAGATCCCTAGAGCGTGTGGCTCTGAGGGATTGGGATTTCTTTAAGTATAGCATGTCCAACAGCTCTGAGTTTGACATGGGCTTGTATGTTAAGCAGAGATCACCTCTGAGTAGACGATATGTGACAGAGTATAGCTGGAGTTTTTTAAGGCGGTCAGTGTAGGGCATCTGCTTTAGGCCTGTGATTCTCTCTTTTAGTGAGGTATTTCTGCGGCCTTTCCAGTTGTATCAGATGTCTTGAGAGGTGCATACCAAATGGGGCATTGTATTCTATAATGGGTCTAATGAGGGATGAGTACAGTGGGACAATGACCTCTTTTTTTCTGGATGAAAAGCCCTTAGTGATGAGGCGTGCCACATAAAGGATTTCCTGACTGCTGTGGTGATGCGGTTATCAAAGGTGAGACTGCTGTCCACCTGTGTCCCTAAGTCTCTTATCACACATTCGGTTTAGTGTACTGCCACCTATGTGGTAATTCATGGGTACATTTTTTTCCCAAAGGGGATAACTATACATTTCTTGGCATTGAGCTTGAGCCCATGGCTCTGCCACCAAGCATCTGTTTCTGTAAGGCCCTGTTGTAGATTATCTACATCATTTGGGGATTCAATAATGGCTCCCAGTTTGCAGTCATCTGCAAACTTTGTTAGCCAGAGTCCCTTAGTGTTGGCCTGTACTTCAGAGAAGTAGATACCAAACAAGAGCGGTCCCAGGACTGAACCCTGAAGTACTCCACTTGTCACTTGTCTGGAGTTGGATTTAGAGTCGGCTACTTTTACAGTGTGGGTTCTGTCAGTAAGCCAGTTGGCAACCCATTGAGTGACGTAGGGATTAATGCTTAAGAAGCTTTCCAGTGAGTCAGCACATGTATATAAGTACTGAGCACATGCATGCAAGAGTGCCATTTTGAGTGAGCAGCCAGTGTGAGCATGCAAGTATGTAGTCAGTCAGTCAGTTAGATAGTTTAAGTTTAATGTTCCTGCCATCTATCCTGATGTATTTGTATACAATGAACTAATAAACACCCAAACCTCCACATCTTCTTAATGCACATAAGAAGAGTGACATGGTATCAGAATGGGATCCAGAGTTACAGCCATGAGACAACCAGTTAAAGTTGGAGGAATATACAGGAATGGATCATCCCTACTGCTCAAACAACTTGGGAAAACAGGTAAAAATGAATTCCAGGTGCTAAAACATGCTTAAATGATTTATTTTGCTATAAATGTAAAACAAAGCACTCAGAATGCTCAAAACCAATTTCTTATTAAACGAAATGTCCAAAATTGTGACATATTGATAAAAATATATGAAATAATTACGAAAACATTTGAAGGAATATCCAAATCGTATAAAATGTACAAAAAAAGGGAAAAACAACCATATTTTTTCACTATGTGCTACTTTTTTGTATTAACTAAAGCTATTTAAAGTATCCACAGTGTGTTAAGTGTTTGCAAGTGTGGGCAGTATTACAGTGCAGTTATTTCACAAAGTACAGTCATTTCAAAGAATATTTCCCAAAGTACAGTTGTTTCGAAGCATGTTTCGCAGAATACAGTATTTTGAAGAGCATATTGTGCATTTGAATATTATTACAAGTGCCTGGTGTGTGTGAATGTACATAATTACAAGCGTCATTTTGCATTGTGTTTTACTATAATCTGTGAGCATGGCAGAAGGATTTCGCAGACCCGCACCACTTGTGTTTGATAACAATATTGCAGAAAATTGGAGTGTTTGAGCAGGAATATGATATTTTCATACATGCTACTTTTTTGACAAAGCTGTACATACAAAGGCATTTATTCTGCTTAATTTAGCTGGTCAGAGGCCATTTAAAGGAAGAGAGCGTTCATTTGTGCATGCACCTGATGTGTTTGCAGGGGAGGGGGAATACCGCCATATAGTGGTACCGGCTGAAACAACGGAAGACCCAAAGTGCTTAAAACATAAATTTAGAGAAATGTGTAACCCCCAAATGAACGTTATAATGGAAAGGCACTTATTTTTCACAATGGATCAAAAGCCTGGTGAAACGTTTGCAGCATATATAACAGCCTTATTTCTCAAGACTAAAACATGCAGATTTGGTGATTTGAGAGATGTTGATAAAGGGCAGGCTTGTGTGTGGAATTAATAATGACACAGTGATAAATTTTTGCTTTGAGACAGTGATGTAACTTTGAATAAGGCCATTGAGATTTGTCAGACATACAAGCTTACAGAAAAGCACACAAGTATGCTTACAAATGAAAATAGCTGCGGAAGGCACAGTGACAAAGCTCATATTGATAGTATGCAGTATGTGGTTAAAAGAAACAGGCCCAAGCACATGGCAGCTACTGCAGGTCATGTAACAGTCCCTGGGAAACCCCAAGTCTTTCCAGCAAATTCCAGAGAATGCTCAGTGAAGCACAGGGATGACTTAGCAAAACCCATAGCAAACCTTGTAGTCAGCTGCCCTAATTGTGGTGGAAATCACAAACCCAAAAGAGAAAAGTGCTTAGCTTTTGGTCAGCAGTATCATTATTGCAATAAGTGGAATAATTTCAAAAGGTTTTGTAAATCAAATAAAGCACATTCTTTTATTAAAAGAAGGCATTCCAACAGGCAAGTTGATCAGTTAGAAAGCTGCAACCCTACTTTTTATGTTGCTGCTGCTGGTGTGTCTGTGCTTGGTGAAACAGTCAATGCAGTAGATTAGTGGGCAAAGAACAAAATCTTTTGCACTGTTTGGATTAATGGGAGTCCTGTAGAGCTCAAAGTAGACACTGTCTCAAAGTGCAGTGTTACATCAGCAGAAATGTTTGGTAGAGTAAAAGCTACAGAACAACTTGATTTGACAAAATGTGCGAAGCATGTTGCTTATGGTGGTGAAGAGATTCAAACCAAAGGCTCAGTAATACTTTCATACTACTGTGCTGGGAACAGCTATGACTTGCAATTTTTTGTAGTCAAGAGACATGTGCAGTCATTATTAGGCCTCAGAGACAGTTTGAAAATGGGACTGCTTTCATTTAATAGAGAAGTCTACCACGTAAACCTGAATGCCAACAGCTCAAATTTCACCCAAACTATTCTTTCTGAGTATGCTGATATTTTTGCAGACAAAATAGCCAAAGTACCAGTTGAGTACTCTAGGAAGTTAGATCCAGATGTCAGCCCAGTTGTCAGACCAGCATGAAAGTTCCATTAGCTATGTAGAGCAGGGTCAAAGCTGAGCTAGACAAAATGGTGCAGCTAGGAGTAATTTGTCCAGTAGAAAAACCTACTGAATGGGTATCCTCCATGGTAGTATCTCATAAGAAAAGCACAGATGATATCAGAATATGTATTGATCCAAGAGATCTAAACAAAGCATTAAAAAGGCCTCATCATCCAATGTAGACAGTTGATGAAGTTGGTGCCCTCATGCCAAACTCCACTATTTTTTTCTGTCTTAGATGCAGAGTTCATTTTGGCAAATTTTGCTTGACCAAAAATCTTCACTGTTAACCACATTCAGGACACTATTTGGAGGATACAGATTTCTGAGACTGCCATTTGGAATAAATTCTGCCAGTGAAGTCTTTCAGCATGCAGTAGAGCAATTTTTTTATGGCTATCCAGGTGCTGTTATAGTAGATGATATTCTAGTGGGAGGCAATGGTGAAGTCTAACATGACAGAAACCTCAGGAAAGTTCTGTAAAGAGCACATCAAGTGAATCTTAAGCTGAATCCTCAGAAGTGCAAATTCAAGCTACAATAAGTTACTTATGTTGGTCACTTGTTTACCAGTTCAGGCTTATGATCAGAGCCTTCCAAGCAAACAGCAATTCTCTAGATGCCAGCTCCAGACAATGTCCAAGCCTTACAACGTTTTCTTGGCATGGTCAATTATCTAGGCAGGTGTAATCCAGATTTAAGTCAATTTTCCGCTCTCTTAGTGGAGCTGACATACAAAGATGTAATTTGGCCATCACAACAATACAAAAGAGTATTTGATACCCTGAAATAGAAAATGGCCAACCCACCAACTCTCAGCTACTATAATGTTCAGAAACCAGTTACTCTTTCCTGTGATGCTTTTAAATTTGTTTTAAGTGCAGTCGTTCTTCAAGAGGGTAGACCAGTAGCCTGTACTTCAAGAACTCTTACCCAAACTGAGATGCAGTATGCCCAGACTGAGAAAGAGCTTTTGGCAATTGTGTTTGCATGTTCGAAGTGCCATGATTACATTTATGGTCGACCTATCCAGATCGAAACTGACCACCAACCTCTTGTTACTATTTTGAGAAAGCCTATGCATACAGCTCCAGCTAGATTGCAACGTATGATGCTCAAACTGCAGAAGTACAATTTCAATCTTTTTTATACAAAAGGCAAACTTCTTTTTCTTGCTGATACTTTATCCAGATCACCCAGAAAAAAAAAACAAGGAGCAACATAACAATCAGCAATTTGATTTTGAGGTCATGGAAGTGAGAATTTTTTCTTCCACATGTCTTACGAGCTCAGAACTTACACAGCTTCAGATCCAGTTCTCCAGAAGCTAAACCTCTTTATCACTCAAGGATGGCATTCAAAGCAATCTTGTTTACCAGTAGAAGTGCAACCATATTTTCCATACAGAGATGAGATTTTGTCAGACAATGGTATCATCATGAAAGGTCCTAAAGTGATTGTTACAAAGTTCTTGCAACAAAAGTACATTAAGATCTTGCATTGTGGCCACCCAGGAACTAAATCTACCAAAAGAAGGGTGAGAGGTCTAGTATTTTGGCCTTCTATGTTGAGATATTGAGAAAGTACTTTCATCTTGTTCAGTATGTAATAGTGCAAAGTCGCATCAACAGAAAAAACACTTCAGTTAAGCCACATTCCTGAACTACCTTGGTCAGCAGTAGCCACAGATGCCTTCAAGTGGAATGGTCAACATTACTCGGTGTTAATAGACTCTTATTCAAATTGGTTAGAGATTGACCTACTTCCTAACCTAACTTTCAGTACTGTCATTACTAAGCTGAAGTAACATTTTTCTGTCCATGGTAGTCTGTACAGAGTTATTTCTGACAATGGTGCACAGTTTACAAGTCAGCAAGAAATTTGTAGAAATGTGGGACTTTGTTCGTATTACAAGTAGTCTTGAATACCCTCAGTCAATAGGCTTAGCTGAACGTGCAGTTCAAAGTGCAAAACAGCTGTTAGAAAAATCCAGACATGACAATACTGATGATTTTCTCAACTTGTTAAATCTCAGAAACATTCCTCGTGATCAACATCTTGTTTCATCTGTTCAGAGACTTATGTTGAGACAAACCAGAACCACATTACCAATCAGCAGTAATTTATTGGTTCCATGTGCTAAGAACAACAAAGCAGTAAAAGCATAATTGTTGAAAAAGTGTTTGTCTCAGAAGTCTTACTATGATAAAACCAGCAAACCACTCCGTTCTTTACAAAAAGGGGAGATAGTGAGGATGCAGACGTCAAAAGGTTTTGATCGCATTGGATTTGTGAAGTTTGTGTCAAGAGCTGAGGTTATACATTATGGAATCACAAGGAATGGAATTCAGACAAAATCAAAAGCATTTGTTACCAGTGTCGGAACCAGTGTTACAGCATCTTGCCTGTGACTAAGACTCTAGTTCTCAGAGTGACTTATTCATTATTCCTGTCCCAGAGAACATTCCGTTAGCAATCCCTGTTCATGAGAAAATCCCTGAAACTCCTCAAGCAGAAAATTCCCCAGTGACTGTCCCTGTTGCTAAACCCATTCCTAACTATTATGTCACAAGATCAGGTCGCATCTCGAAATCTACTTTCAGATACATGGCAACCTGGACATGACTTTTTTTCTTTATTAGTGTCTGTATAATTGCATGTCAATTCAAATGTCATTATTTATATGAGACAGCTGAGTAAAGAGGGTGGATGTAGAGCAGAGTGCGTGATATACCTTTAAGAAGCTTTCCAGTGAGTCAGCATGTGCATATAAGTACTGAGCACGTGCAAGCAAGTGTGCCATTTTGAGTTAGCAGCCAGAGTGTGAGCATGCAAGTATGTAGTCAGTCAGTTAGATAACTCATTTAAGTTTAATGTCCCTGCCATCAATCCTGGTGTATTTGTATACAATAAACTACTTAAACGAACGCCCAAGCCTCAATGTCTTCTTAATGCACATAAGAAGAGCGACACCCACGAGACAAGATAGATGTGTTTCCTCCAGTGCTCCATCACATGGTAGAAGCAGAGATCATAGAACCAGTGCCTACGATATACAAAGGGCAAAGGATTTTACTCCAGAATCTTTTTGGTACCAGCAAAGGAGCACTCCTTGAGATCTCTACTAGATTTATCCTTCCTGAACACCTTTGTAAAATTCCTGAAATTTAAAATGCTCATCTTACAGTTGATCTTAACAATGCTTCCAGACCAGTGTTTTGTGATGACTATAAATATTAAGGACACATTATCACATTCCGGTTACCCCAATTTCAAGAAATGTTTGAAATTTACTGCGTCTGGCTTACGTTATCAGTTTTCTGAATTACCATTTTGTCTATCTACTGCACCTTGAGTGTTGCAAAGTGTCTGGACCCAATGGTTGCCTATTACAGAACCCTAGGCATCCACATTTTTCTTTATGTAGACAACTTGCTGATTTGTGCAGATTCTGTATTTAGGTGCATGGAGTCCTTAGAAAAGGTCACATCCCTCCTTTCTCACCTGGGCTTCAAAGTGAAACTTCAAAAGTCCTTCTTCACATCCTCTCAATGAATTGTTTTACTGGGATGGTGGAGAGAAACAGCAAAAAGGAGGGCCTTTCTGCCAGTGGACAAAGTTCTGACTTATCAGGACATTTTCTTTGATTTCTGTCTTCTAGACGTGGTCTCAGTGAGAGAATTAATCAACATTCTAGGCCTCATGGCATCAATGATCTTCATGATGTCAGTAGCCAGACTACACATGAGAAAAATTCAGTGGAATTTGAAGAATTGCTGGACCCAGCAACCACATCCCTTCGATTTCCAGGTATCATTACTGGGACTGGTGAAACAGCAACTGCAGTGGTGGCAGGATCAACTGCCTCTGAATGAAGACTCACTTTCTCTCTTCATACCCCACTCCAGTCTGTCTAGATGAACTCTTCAGATTTTGCATGGGGCGCAGTCTCTGTGGGTGTTCAAATGCAAGGCTTCTGGGGTCATCAGGACAAGCCAAAACACAAAAATGTAAAAAAGACGGCAGTGATTTATGCCTTAGAATTTCTTCACCACTTATGAACTCCAAGCACTGATCTTGTGGTCATAGACAACACTACCGTGATGTAGTACCAATCTTCTGTACTTGTTGGCAGTGTTGGCCTAGGAATTGTCTCAACAGCATTCTTTGACTCATTCTGTCTGAGCAAAACATAGTGGCAGACAGACTAAGCAGACCCTGGATAGCCCCACACAAGTAGAAGCACCATGTAGAGGTCTTCCAGAACTTGAGCCAGATGTAACATGTCAAGTAGATCTGTTTGCTTTCTTTCAAAACAGGCCACTGAAAAAATTCTGTTCAAGACATCCTTGCAGCCATGCTTGGAAGATAGATACTGTATAACTTCCATTTTGAGGAATGCTCCTGTATGCATTTCCACCCTTTCCAGTGATTCCAGAGGTACTTCTAAAGATTCAGAAAGAATTACCAACGATCATTGAGGTAACTCCTTTTGGCCCAAGCAAAGTTGGTTCTCCCTTTTAAAAGAACTGTCCGAGGACAATTGCCACAAGCTTCCCCACAGATTGGTTACAGCAATTGCAACTGACAGCCTATATGATTCTATTTCGATACATTTTAGGCACTTCTTCCATGAGGATGTGCAGCAGGTATTTAAGGAGGCAAGAAATCCTGCAACTAAATTTGTACTTACAAGTGAAGGAGGCTTTCTAGGTGGTGCCTAGCCAATGTCAGAGGTCCCCATAGGGTTTCAACCCATCTAGTTTTGAAATATTTGCGTCATCTACTTAGAGATGGTTTGTCATACTTCTATCAAAGTGCATCATGCTGCCATCTCATATTGTCTGCCCATGAATCCCCCCTCTTTCATCTTTTTTTGTGGTCAAACCGTTTAGAAAGGAGTGTTGCAAGTGAGACTCCCTCATAAGCAAATTCCTTCTCCCTGGAATCTCATCTTTATTCTTCAAAAATTGACCTTACCTCCTTTTGAACCTGCCTCTAAAGTTGTTTTATAGCTCATTGCTTGGGACACTGTTTTACTCATTGCTCTGACATCTGCAAGTCAAGTCTCTGAACTGCAGGTTCTCATGGTAGGCCAACCCTGTCTAATTTTTCACAAGCACAGGGTTGTGTTGTGTACTAATCCAGCATTAATGCCTAGAGTTTCTGAATTAACCTTGCATCAAGCCATCAATCTCCCAGTGTACTCTCCTAATCCAAAAACAAGCGATAAAAGATTCTACATACCTTGGATGCTGGCAGGCAACTTAGGTACTACCTTGACAGAACAAAGACCTCTTTAGCAATGTTGAACAGTTGTTTGTCTCCTATTCTGGGTCTGCGAAAAGTTAACCTGTCTCTGAGCAAGCTATTGCATGCAGGCTGTCCTGTGTTACTGTTTTCTGTTATTCCTGCCATGGTACATCTCTTCTAGACAAGGTTAAGGTTCACTCAGCTGGGGCCTTATCCTGTTTGATGGCATATTGGAAATGAATGGACTGTAGAAGCATTTAAGAGGGAAGTAACTTAGTCTTCTTCTCATACTTTCACAAAGCAATACAAACTGGATTCCTTTTCAAGGTCCCGAACAGGTTTTGCAAGACCATTCTCTAGGGGCTCCTGGATCCTTATCTTTCCACCTCACAGGAAGGGTAAGCTTTGAGAGATTATCCAAAATGATACTAAGGTGGTGAGAATGATGAACATTGTACAGTTGTGTCAATCCTACTTACCTGTAAAGGCAGATATTCAAATTCCTGACTACATCAGTGGCCACCTGCCATCTCTCAGATTGTACATAGCTGAGGTGGATTTTAACCTCTTTGATTCAGTTGTTGTTGGATTTGGTTTTTATATGGCATTGTGACTGGCTGTGAATTTACTCTTGCTAGATGATTCTGGCTTCAGGTACTTTCCTCTTCTTCTTTGTGGAAGTGAAAAAGCCTGAACACTCATTTTCTGATACAGCTGAAGTTTTCCCTCTAAGAATATGCTCAGCAAATCAGCTGTCATAGGAAGAGAGAGGGAGGGGAGTCAGAGCTTTTGAAAGTTAGCCAGTACTGAGTCGCCATGGCAGATAACCTAAAATTTCACTGAGGCAGTGAGGAATTCGAACATTTACTATTACAGGTAAGTATGACTTACACAACAGTGCTTTATTTAGTTGCAGCAGGAATGCACGGGAAACAAAGACCTGAACAAAGTAAGATTATCATTTCCATTATTTCTACTTTTGCATGTGTCTTATTATTTCTGCACAGTGAATAAAATAAATGTGATGGGTTATATTTATACCAGAAATTCTGCTTTAGTGTCTTCACAGGTGATGCACTATCCAGCTCCACCACTGTGGCTATATGACTATCGGAATTTAGAGACAAGTTTGACTCTAATATTGATGGCAGTATACAGCTGGCATGATTAGGGAGCACAATGCCATTGATGGATATTGGGAGCTTTGAAACCAGATCCCCTTCTCATGCCATGGGCATGGTCTCTGGGCCTGCCAGCATCACCCATGATACACAGAATACAAACATTAGGAGGTTGTTGAGGACTCACACAGTCTGTGAAGTGAGTCTCCCCTGTGTCTTAAGCCTCAATATCTGTCCCAAGCTCCACAGGGTGTGGGGATGATCATGTGACTGTAGATGGCATGCATAATGTCATCTACCAGAATTGGCTTTGTCGATGTCTGCAAACAACAGAATGTGCACTGGCATTATTGAAATGCAGGCTAGCAATACATCAGTCTTTGTGGAGGTAATGCATGTGTTGTAGGACTTATGCGATGACCTGAGGGAATGCATTTCCTATATGTGTGTCCTTACTGACATATTCCATCGCCTACTGGTATAACATAGGACATCCTTTGCTACATGGACATGTGCCCAACATGTGTCATGAAACCTCTCCACCTCTGGTTCTAGTGAAGGTGTCTGATGTAGACATGGGAGACCTAGGTCACAGTCATGCATTGCCACCAGTTCCACAGCAATATCAAGTGTGGAGCTGTGGATGTACAGGAGGGGGTGTCCCCAAAGACATAATGCTTTTACTATTGTCACACCTGATACAATTCAGTGCTCACAATCTTGCAGCACTCACACTCCTGGCCAAGGCCATGTTACTACCTGTTAGACTTCTGGGAGAGGCCGCTCCAATGGAGAGAGGCATGCATGGGACACCTGCACATCTTCTATGGATGCCCTGGACCTATCTCTAAGACTGAGCCACAACACTGCACTATCTGAAGAGGCTGTCTCCCATACATACAGAAGTACAACTCCCAGTTACAAACACACACACACACACACACACACACACACACACACACACACACACACACACACACTGACACTGGCTCTTCCCAAAGCATTTTTTGGTAGTCCCCACCACTCACACCTTAGAACCACACTACAGTCTGTTATTTTCATTTTCCATAGCAGTCACACATTTTCCTATCGAAGACATTGCACACTTGTCATGCTCAACACACATACTGCCTTACTGGCCTCTAGCAGTCTACTAAAGCTCAGAGTACCCCCCAGCACCTATCTATGGTTGTGTTGGACCAATCACCTGACAGTACAGGCGCTGACGTACAGACTCACTTGCAGGACCCTTTTAATTTTCTTGTGTCATAGTAATAGAAAGATCTCTTGGAAGACTCCACCTTACTCTGGATCTGTTCAGCTGCTGAACTCAAATAAGAAACCCTTTGGGTTTTATTCACTCCCTTTGCTTTTTCTCTCAACACTTGAATAGTGTATTATGCTGCTTTGATTTTTTTTCTAATTTGGAAGTTGTATGTTCTTGGGTTTTACTTTACATACATTATAAATGTGTATACTGTTTTTTATACATTACTTATTGGTTTCTGTGGGTTTTTAACCCCCGCAATGTGTTTTATAGCTATTTATGAGTGTTTAATTGAGTTTCTGTACTAAGGCCATTTTAGTACAGTTCCTCTCATTGCCTCATACTTCCAGAGCCACAAGTTAATGGTGTCTGTTATTTCATTTGAATGTTTTGACAGGAAAACTTCCTTATTTTGTAGTTTTTTTCTTTGGGGTTATGATTATTTGATCAGGCTTTATAGCATTTTAAACATTTTTTTCATTTAAACCATGATTTTATCACCATTTTAAAGATTAAAATTTTGAAAGGATTTTTTCATAAGTTTATGCCTTATTTCTTGTCTAGGCTATTTTAGGTTGTTTCTAATCATTTGGGGCTTTTTAAATTAAAATCAGGTGACTTTTGTGACACGTATTTTGTACTTTGAACTGTGTTACTGAAACTATTGCCTTTTATTCAGAGCTCTCTTCAGAGATTTCTATTTAGAGGGAGAATAGTGGGATTTGTCCATTTCTTACTGGGCTGACTGTAGCCATTCTTTTGTATTGTTGTCCCCCAAGTTGATAGACTCAGTTATGGTGCCCCTCCCCACCATCCACCTGTTGTGTACCTAAATAATATAGAAATAAATCAAGAAATATGCCTCAGCCTGCAGTTTGTGACTCCTCAGGTGGCTTGAGCAGCCTATCAGACCACTCGTCTTCTTTTTCCTCCAGGTCCTCTGGTGTGGTGTTAGTACCATGATTGTGCATGAAATGAGGGTCAGACATGTCCTCTGGGACTGTACCATTGCCTGGTTCAGGCATGGAAAAACCAAACTCTTTAGGTGCAAGGGAAGACAGGGGTGCAGAATCAGTTTCCAGTGCTGATATGTCTCCCTGGGATTCTCCCACTAGCATAGTACATGCAAAAAAAAAGAGACACAGGGTAACAGTCTCTGACTCTATTTTCACTTGAGTTGGTGGCTATGATTAGATCCATTATTCAGGATGTTAATTATGGGGTACAAACTTGTGTTATGAGTAACTTTGGTGCTCTTACCCCCATTCAACCACCCAAGGATTCTAATTTAGAAACAGATCCAAAATGTGAGGTTTCAAGTATCACAGTCACATCAGTCAGTTTTCCTCTGAGGACAAACAGGTTCAGAAACTCAAACAGATATTTTCATTTTCCCAAATATTGGGTAGATTTCAGGATAGTTTTAATTCTATTTTGAATACTGTGATTTGTTTTATTTACCTTGTGTTTTACTTGTATTCTGCTTTTAACTGCATATTAAAACTTGAAAAGAAACCACAGCTCTGTTTCTTGTGAGTCAGGCAGAAATTTTTTCCCTACCCTCCCACCCGGTTAGTGTAGTGTTCTTAAACACTACAGTCTTTCTAGTTGCCTTCCCCTTATGTTAATTTGACCATATATCTCATTTACTCTCTGTTTTTACTAGCTTGTGTGAGTAAGCACAAAATTATCATTTTGTGAAATCACTCCCCTTCTACTATTTAAATTTACTGGCCATCCTACTGTATTCCATAGTACCAGAATGCAAAAGTGACCACCCTCTTTCAATTTATCTTGCGGTTTTAAAAATAGTGACTCTCCACTAAAACTTAACTTTTTAGACAGGTAAAACTTAAGTTCCCTACTTTCACATCTAACTCCTCTAATGCACACTGCAGTGTATAGGATAAACCATTTTATTCATCTTACCATTAAGTATCCCTGTGACTAGTACTTGCTTTAAAACCTGCTGGAAAGCACTAGGAAGTCTTAAACTGATACAAGCACTCAACTCTCCTTGTTAATAAGGAGAAATTAATTGTAGGCACTAAACAGCCTAAAATTGCAAAGTACCTTGCTAAGGTAAGGGAAAACAGCTCTTGTACTTTACAAAAAAAAAGCACCAAACCAGGCATGCCCAAGGGTCAGCTTCTGGTAATTTCTCCTGTCCACCTGGTGAATCTGGGCATACTGGGACAATGCAGCAATTGCCTCATGTACACAGATAACTCTCTCCTCCTACCAGCCAACACTATAACCTGCGAGAGATGCACTTACATAGCCAAACTGGAAGTAAAGCTCTCTCCACCCAAGATTGTGCTAGACAGTCAAGAGGAGAAGGTTAACACCCGCACTACACCTCAAGCAACACATAGCCCTTCTAAACCCACACCACCAACACCCACACATAGCAACACTAAACCCACATATGTGGAGGCCCTTAACAGTAACCTTCCCAAACAACAAGGAACTCTGAAGCTGAAACACAAACAAACACCAGTCACAACCAAAGTGTCACATAGTTCACAACACCAGTGTGCCACCCAACAACAGCCCCTAAAGCAAGACAATGTACCCAACACTTTAATCATAGGTGACTCTATAGTGAGGCACACTGATGTCCCACTCACCAGGCTGAACAAGGAGAAAATTACAGTCAGCTGCCTGTCAGGTGCCAGGATCTGCCACATAATGCATGTACTCAGGTCACTCCACAACAAGTACAAATATGACCCTGTCATTATCCATGTTGGAGTGAATGACTTGAGATGTACCTCCCTAGACTACATGAAAAGAGACATGGAAGAGCTCTTGGATCATGTGGCCCAGACAAGTATGACCCTAGCCCTGAGTAGCATCCTGACTTCGCCCAGAATGATACCACAGTATAAGGACAAAATGATTGACTTCAACAATTGGCTAAGCTTCTGGTGTCATTCAAAGGGGATCCAGTATCTGTCTGCCTGGGGTGACATGGTCAACAGACCACGATGCTTTGCCAGAGATGGTCTGCACCTGTCACCCCTGGGATTCAAGTTACTGGCTAAGGCTCTTGCCACCCCTATAGTGCATTTTTTAGGCAAAGTTCAAAGGACAAAACCACCACCATAACAGGTACAAGCATGCAAAATCTGAAGGTAATGCTACTCAATGCTAGAAGTCTAAACCTCAAAATGCACTCTCTTGAGGCACTCCTAAAAATGGAGAACATCGATATCTGTGCAGTAACTGAGACCTGGTTCAAGGCTCCAGAGAGCACCCCTGCAATACCAGGCTACAACTCTTACCACACTTTTCTGCCACCAAACCTGGACCGAAACACTAAAGGTGGAGGAGTTTCCATATTCTACAAGGATATTCACAACACCAGGCTAGTTGCTTAACATAATGCTTCTGAAATTCTCCAGGTGCAGCTAACACTAGGTAAGACTGCAATCCAAACTGTAGCTTGCTACAGATCCCCACCATGCTCCAAGATTCTCACTACACCTTTCTAAACATACTGGAAAATATTAAGGTACAACCAAACACCCAATACTGGGTGATTTCAATTACCCTGGCATTAACTGGAAAAACTACTCATGTACCAACACCTTTGCCCAATGGTTCTTGGAATTCATAAATTCTAATGCCCTGGATCAACTAATCCTTAGTTCCACCAGGAGCTCCAATATCCTAGACCTGGTCATTACCAACATGGGAAATCGATGCTCCACACCTATGGTCACCCCCTCATTGGTTAGGTCTGACCATAAGCTAATCATCCTTGACATCCACATCCCTCCCCCACCCCCCAGTAAGGAAACTTCTGTAAAAAAACTTCTCCAAAGCTAACTTCATTCTACTCAAGTCAGAAGTGACAAACTTCATGACACCCATGCAGATGGGAACTGAAAGTTCGACTGCTGAATCCTACACTAAGGCACTGTATGAGCACATCCACTCGTGCATGAATCATGCCATCCCCAGTAGAACCAAGACACTTTCCTCCAAAAAAGGAAGCCAATCTGGTGGTCCCTTGCCATAAACAAACTATACAACAAAAGGAAGAAACTGTTGCAGAAAAGAGGAAAATCCCAGGATGCAAAAAACTCCCTTACCAGCCTCAGTAAGAAGCTGAGATCCCTCATAAAATCCTCCAAAGCTAGTTACGAAAATAAAATTGCCAAAGATTCCAAAGACAACCACAAAGCATTCTATAACTATGTCAAGAATCTAAATGGCAATGCTCAGATCTTCTCTGAGCTACAACACTCTGGAATCATAGATAAACTTACTAAGCTGGGCATTATTCCCTATGTCACTCGATGGGTTGCCAACTGGCTTACTGAAAGAGCCCACACTGTAAAAGTAGCCGACACCAAATCCAGCTCCGGACAAGTGAGAAGTGGAGTACCTCAGGGTTCAGTCCTGGGACCACTCTTGTTTGGCATCTACTCTGAAGTACAGGCCAACACTAAGGGACTCTGGCTAACAAAGTTTGCATATGACTGCAAACTGGGAGCCATTATCGAATCCCCAAATTATGTGGATATTCTACAAAAGAGCCTTACAGAAACAGATGCTTGGTGCCAGAGCCATGGGCTCAAGCTCAATGCCAAGAAATGTATAGTTATCCCCTTTGGGAAAAAACATGTACCTGTGTATTACCACATAGGTGGCAGTACACTAAACACCGAAAGTTTTATAAGAGACTTAGGGACACAGGTGGACAGTGGTCTCACCTTCGATAACCACATTGCCACAACAGTCAGGAAATCCTTTTATGTGGCACACCCCATCACTAAGGGCTTTTCATCCAGAAAAAAAGGAGGTCATTGTCCCACTGTACACATCCCTCATTAGACCCATTATAGAATACAATGCCCTGTTTGGTATGTACCTCTCAAGACATCTGCAACAACTGGAAAGGCCGCAGAAATACCTCACTAAAAGAATCACAGGCCTAAAGCAGATGCCCTGTGCTGACCATCTAAAAAAACTCCACCTATACTCTGTCGCATATCGTCTACTCAGAGGTGATCTCTGCTTAACATACAAGGCCATGTCAAACCCAGAGCTGTTGGACATGCTACACTTAAAGAAATCCCAATCCCTCAGAGACACACGCTCCAGGGATCTAAACCTTGTAATCGCAATGAACAAAACATGCTGAAGGGATAGGTTCCTGACCCAGATACTCCCCAGACTCTGGAACAGACTGCTCATACATGTCAAGCAGAGCAACTCTTTGGCCCTCTTCAAAAGGAACCTTGATGATTGGATGGGAGATAGGAAATTCACCCTGGGGATCACGTCACTCACCCTGTTACAGGGGTCCAGGGAAGTAAATACTGTGGGAATAAATAGCCAGGGAATTGTTATGGCTAGGCTTGTATAGGCCCTAGGGCTGATAGTCTAGTAACAACCTATGAACCTATAAGCAATCATTGGCTGCCCCATAATCAGTAGGGTATATACCCTTTTGGAGGATGAGGCCCAAGACTTGTTGACCTTCCCTCCATTGGTCCCTGCATTGGAGAATGTTTTTAAGAAAACTTGTAATTCTGCTGTGCTGAGTAGGTCTAATCCTAAAAAAGTGTTTAAAAATTCAGGGTGTACTTTACTATGCCTAGCCTCCAAACCCCCTTGTCTGTGGACCTTTGCCTCTCCTATGATCTTTTCCAATAAGAAGACTTTGTCTTCATCAAACCTAGTCCCTCAAGATACACTATGTGAGTGGCTAGAATCTCAGGGGAAGATCCTGATACAGTCCATCATGGTAGCTTTTAAGGTGTTTAATTACCAGTGCTTTATATGGAATTTGTGTTGAGGTTTATATATAGTTTAGTTGGGTTTGCTGAGATGAAAGACTATGTGAAATATATCCTTTCTAGTGTTTCTCAAGTGTCTAAACATGTTTTAAAGAGTGCCTTGGAGAGGGCTGATGCTGTTTCTAGAAATGTAAAGATGTCACTTGTGGTAAGGAGGTATGTGTGGCTGCACAGCTGAAACTTGCCTGATGAGTTAAAAAATGAGATGTTGAACATTCTACTTGATTCTGATTGTGTGTTTTATACAGAACCTGATCAGATCCTTAAATACTGATATGAGAAAGATAAACTGATGCCTAAAAACTGATGCCTAAAATGTTTCATATTCCATTTTTCCTCCAATAAGCAAGATAATTTTGGCAGCTCAACAAACAGAAGTCCCAGCCAAACAAAAACCAAGGCACCAAAAGGAAATGGCAGGACAAGAATGGGTCTATATTACATCCGCAAAAACTCCTTTCAGTGAATGGCTCTTTGCTGAACAATAACCATCAAAATCTAACTCCCACGAATGGCCATTTCAGTGATTTTTTTTCCTAGGGGAAAAACACTTGGCCATCATCAGGACTTTGTTCTTTTCCCCACTGTAGTACAATCTTGGAGTTGGTATATTTAGTTAGGGGTGTGTGCAGGGCAAAGCTCCCCACTTTGAAGGGTTTGAAATTTTTTCTGGTTTTAGGTTGGCCAAGCATTTTTTCCCCTAGGAAAAATTTACTGGAATGGCTGTTCGAGGGAGTTAGGTTTCGCCAGTTATCATACAGCGAACAGTGGTTCGCTGAAAGGAGCTTTCAAGGAAATAATATTGACCCAACAAGAACTGTGCCAGACTTAACAAAAGGATAATTACCCAAACCTATGACTACCAATACTCGGCACCTGTCATTCCAAGTTCCCCTCTGGGTACCCCATTTTGAAAGTTAGGTCTCATTGAGGCAGCCTGGCTGCCAGTGGATTCAGAGAAATGGGTGCTCACAAGGAAGGAATATCCACTACCATTCATGGAATGAGGGATCCTCCTCATCCTCTAAATGTGACTTTGTTATTTCCCCTATACTCTGGCATATGCTGGATGCAGGAGACATACAACCGGTCCCTCCTTTGGGTTGTGGAGACCAGTGTTGGACTGATTCTTTTTGAATGCTTTTGTCAAGGTCCCTAAGTTCAAGATGCTCACCCTGCAGACAGTGCTTCCTCTTATGCAGGATCACTGCTTCATGGTGACCATGGACTTGAAGGATGCATATCGTCGTGTCCCCATTGCTTATCACTTCAGGAGATATCTGAAGTTTCTTGTGTCTGCTTTGCATCCAGTTCTCTGCATTGCCTTTTCAGCTGGCCTCTGCACTTTGAGTGTTTGATCACCCTTGATATCAACATCCCCCCCCCCCATTAAGGAAACCACAGTAAAACATTTCTCCAAAGCCAACTTCATGCTTCTTAAGACAGAAGTGGTGAACTTCATGACACCCATGCAGATGGACAATACAGTTACAACTGCTGAATCCTACACAAATGCACTCTATAAGCACTTACACAAGTGCATGGATCATGCTATCCCAAACAGAACCAAGACGCTATCCTCCAAAAAAAAGGAAGCCAATCTGGTGGTCCCCTGCCATAAACAAACTGTACAACAGAAGGAAGAAACTGTTGCAAAAGAGAGTAAAATCCCATGAGTGGAGGAGCTCTATGGTCAGCCTCAGTAAGAAGCTGAGATCCCTTATAAGATCCTCCAAAGCTAGCTACGAAAATAAATTGCCACTAATTCTAAGGACAACCACAACGCATTCTATAGCTATGTCAAGAATCCTGATGGCAACACCTATATCTGCTCTGAGTTACAGCACAACGGCATGAAAATTACAGAACCAACTGATATTGCCAACATCCTGGCAGATAGGTTCAGTGCTAACATTACCCCCCCACCCCCTAAAGGGCTCATATCTATACAGGAAGAAAGCAGAGTCCCTGTAATCACAACTATGCAGGTAAAAGCTGCACTCTCTAAAGGCAAAAACACAACATTCATGGGACCGAACAACATCCCAGGCTGCATTTTACATGAACTTCAGAACGAACTGGCTCCCCACTTAAGCACCATGTTCAATAATAGCCTCACATCAGGCTTTGTGCCCACTGAAAGGCACACAGCAACTGTTATCCCACTCCACAAAGGGGGAGCCACCACTGATCCTGGGAACTATTGACATATTAGCCTGATGAGCCTGGTCTGCAAGGCCATGGAACGTATCATCATGGAATTCATAAACAAAGACATTGGTAACCTCCAAACTCTGGATCCCACTGTGACGGATCCACACAGCCTACCAGTTTTTGCTATGCCTCGAGCCACATATCACTGTGTATGTTTAATTATTGCCAGATTGATTATTGCTAGTTCTTGATATGCCACTACCTCACTATATGCTGCTAATACTGAAACAATACAATATGCTTAAGAGCAGGCCTTGCTCACTGATTACTGGTATCATTGAACTTTTGTTAACCTATAAGTTGTTTATCAGCTTAAAAGATGTTTACCAGAATGATTTCAAAGAGGAACTATATCACAAGATTGTGAGCTAACTGTTCCCTGAAAAAGGAAGTAGGGCACAGGACCAGACATTACTAGACTTGTTTACAACTTAGGAAATGATCTGTAATTTTCTAAAATATTCCATCAGCTCATGATGAGCCTGTAATGTCAGATCTTTCTACAATATTCTGCCAACTCAAAAAGACTATAAAAGCTCAAAGGCTAAGATGAAAATCATCATCAGCATCCGGATTTGATCACAGCACCAGCCTGAACTGAGCTTAGAGACATTTCGCCAGTGTCGGCCTTGCCTTGACTGAACAGATAGCTGCACTGGATAGGATTTGAAGTTTCCCTATCAGTGGCAAAGATGATTTTGTTTATGCATATGCTTGTAAGTACATGATTTATTAGTTTTGTTTATTTAGTTTTAGCCTTACTGTACTTTAAGAAAAGTTTTGCTTAATAAATTAATAAGTTAAGTTTGAGCCTTGGTGTTTTGTGTCATTTCTATTCCTGTATTAACCTCAGATTTTGAAGTAACGGACAGATACACTTGGCGCAGTCGGCCGGATCTGGGGTTTGCAGTAGAGATGTCACAACAACAACCAATGTTTTTCCTTTAAAACACCTAGGTATAGGTAAGAAGGATGTTGCATTAAGCACCCCAAATAAGTTGGGTGTTGATGCTACTTTGACAGCATTATTTGGGAAGTGGGATCCTCTTGCTAAGGTATTGAGTCAAGTTTCTCCTCCTCCTTCTCCAAAACCCTGCAGGAAAGACCTAAGGCAGATCCTGATAGCCTAGCTAGAGCTTTAAAAGGGTTAAAATTGGATGATAAGGGAAAAAGGTGAAGGAGGGTAGGGGCAGCCGGATGGCTGTTCTTTGAAGCAATTCAGGAATTAGACAGAGATGTAGACTCACTAAAAGAAAAAGTTTCAGAATTAGAAGAGCGATGTAAAGAACTCACACACACACATAGATTAGATAGAGATGCCTTGGAGAAGGCAAACATGGCACTTGTTAAAGTAGGGGAGGAAGCTGAGCACTGGAAATCTAATTCAGTGACTTTAGCTACTCGGATAATACAACAGCGTAGACAACGAAATGGGAGAAGACAACGCCATCCACCCTCAAGGCCTCGGGTTCGTGCTTTGCTGTGTAAGGCAGAGTTTGATCCTGAGAAGTGGGAAGGTGATTTCAACAGATGAGGGTGATAGTGATTTTGAAATAGTAAATCCTCCGTCAGTGGGCGCGCCCAGTTATTGAGAAAAAGGGACAGTGGACTGAGGGGCAGCACCACAACAATGGGTGGAGGTGCGGAGTTATAAGCTGAATTATTGAATATAATCCAAATCTATAAGCAAAGGCCAGAAACTGTTTTGGCGTGGTTTCTTCGGGTTTGGGACACAGGGGGAGAAGCGGTGTCTCTAAATGCTGAAGAGATGCACCAGTGTGCATGTCTGGTGTTTCACCCACGTCTAAAGCAAATAGTAAACAATATAGATCATGGTGATTCCCAGGTGAATACACTGGTGGTGTGGTTAGCCTCGCTTTCCGCTACTTGGCCAGATGCTACAGCAGTAGCTGATGAACATAAGCCTTGGAAAACAATAGCAGAGGCCATACAGCAGTTAAGAGAAATGGCTATGTTGGCTGCCGTTTACTCAATGGAATTGAGGGATGGTGTATTGGTGCTTCTGAGAGGGCCAGATGCACAAATTATGACTAGTAATATGAGGAGCAAATTAATCAAAAATGCACCACAGTGGTGGAAGGGGCAGCTGATGGCTGCCCTGGCAGGTGGTGTAGGTCAGCAGATATGGGACGTAATAGCCACTCTAAATCAAATGGCAGAATTAGTGGAAGAAAAAGAACAGAGAAGAGCTAGAAAGGCAAATGCGGAGAAATCAAAAGATAAATCTGGAGAAAAGGTTACGAGAAAGCAAATGTTTCTGGATCTGTTGAGGTGGAGGGTTGGAAATAGATGGGATAGCTACTGAAGAATTATATAAAAGTGGAAGCAGAAACAAAAAGAAAAAGGTTCAAGTTCTGAAAGTAAAAAGCAAACCCCTACAAAAGTCCAACCAGGAGTACCACTGAAGGGAAGGTAGGATGGAATCAATTATATCCTGACATCCCTACTGATGAGGAGCTAGCACAGTGGCAAAAGGGGGAATTTAATGACGAGAGAGACTGGGGAGGAAGGAATGGAGAACCCGGTCGAAAAACAGAGACAAATTGACTAGTAGGCGGGTCCCCAGTAGCTAGGGGTACAGTAAGAGCAATTACACCTGGGGACACCATTTTTGGAGGGAGGGCCACAACATGTGATGGCTCTGGTAGACACAGGATCAGAAGTAACCATTTTTGCAGGCAACCCCGTAGATTTCGTGGACAATATGTAGAAATTGATGGTTATGGAGGGCAAAGACACTAGGTACCAAAACCAAGATTAAGATAGCTTTTGGGGATGGTATTCCTATTTACATTGAAGCAGTGATAGCTCCAGTACCTGAACACATTTTAGGAATAGATGTGTTAAAGGGTAGAACTTTGGAAACCACTGTAGGGCCATTTAGGTTTGGGCATTGTTCAGTCAACGCAGTTAAGGCTGTAGTTCGAGGCAATGCTAAGTGGGAACCGCTTTGTATTCCACGCCTAAAACAATAGTGAACATCAAACAATATCGTATCCCAGGTGGGCACGCTGAAATTACTGAGACGATCCAAGAACTGCTTCGGGTTGGCATACTTGAGCCAACAGTGAGTCCATTCAACAGTCCGGTGTGGCCAGTAAGGAAACCTGATGGATCATGGCGAATGACTGTAGATTATCAAGGTCTGAACAAGGTGGCCCCACCCTTAGCGGCAGCTGTTCCAGACATTGTTACGATCGTGGAAAGATTGTCTTCCTCTGCTGGACCATATCATGCAGTTTTGGACTTGGCAAATGCCTTCTTCTCCATTCCGATAGCAGAAGAAAGCAGAGCCCAGTTTGCTTTTACCTGGGAGGGGAGGCAGTATACCTTCCAAGTGTTACCTCAAGGATATCTGCACAGCCCTACCCTGTGTCATGGACTAGTGGCTAGAGACCCAGCCAAGTTACAGCTAGACAAAGTGACTATTTTTCATTACATTGATGACATAATGATTACTGGAGAAAAATCTGAGGTGGAGACATTAAAGACTGTAGTGCAGCACCTTCAGAACAGAGGGTGGGCTATAAATGAGAATAAAACACAACAAGGGACATCAGTAAAATTCCTTGGTATGATTTGGAAAAGGGAAATTCCTGCAGCAGCACTGGAGAGTATCCAGAAAATTGCAGTCCCAAAACGAAACAACAGGCGCAGGCCTTTTGGGAGCAATGGGCTTTTGGAGAGCATTTGTACCTCATCTTGGACTGATTTTGCGACCCATTCACTATGTAACTAGGAAAAAATGTGATTTTCAATGGGGTCCCAAGCAACAAACGGCTTTTGAAGAAGCAAAAAAGGCTCTACAGCAGAGCGTGGGGCTGGGCCCAGTTGATCCACAACAACCTTTTGTCCTTGAAGTAACAGTTGCCAATAATATTATGTCTTGGGGCTGTGGCAGAAGGATGACACTGGGAAAAGAGACCCTTGGGATTTTGGTCCAAATCCTAACTGGTGAGATACAGCCCCTTGAGCAGCATGTACTGGCGGTGTACACAGCATTGATTCATGTAGAAGGATAACCAAACAACAAACAGTGACAGTTAAAATAGACTACCCAATCCAGGGGTGGTTACGAGACAATACCTTAATGAAAACCTTGATAGCACAATCTTCGACTGTACAAAAGTGGAAGTGGTATTTACAGGAAAGGGCCAACATCGTGCCTGGGGTGTCTCAGGTATAACAACAGTTGGCTGGACTGGTAATTCTGGATGATGCTGATGCGATAGAACAACAGCGATATGAGCTCCCACAGTCTCCAATAACTGAAGCATTACCATTTGATAATTTAGACGCAGAAAAACAAAAATTTGCATGGTTTACTGATGGTTCTGCCAAAATTGGATCAAATGGTAGGACCTGGACTGCAGTGGCTTATTGCCCACGAACAGAAACTGTGTTATTTGACGAAGGTACTGCCGGTTCAAATAATCAGGCAGAATTACGAGCTGTTGCCCTGGTCATCGATAGTTTATCACCGGAGGACGAAGCATACATCTATACTGACAGCTGGGCAGTTTATAAAGGGCTGACGACCTGGTTACCTGCCTGGCAGCAACAGGATTGGAAGATCCATGGCAGACCTCTGTGGGGAGGTTCAGAAGATTGGCAACGGATTTGGGAAAAAGCTCAACAATGCAAAATCAGTGTTGGACATGTAGATGCCCATGCATCACTTGTAACAAATGAAAGGAGGCATAACCAGCAGGTAGATAAGATGGCCGCAGTACGTGTTACTGAAGAGTGCCAGTATGGCAAGATGGGCCCATGATCGGAGTGGACATTTGGGAAGAGATGCGACGATAGAATGGGCCCGGAGGCATGGTATGCAGTTAAATAAGGAAATAACTACGGATGTTATAAAACAGTGTGAAATTTGTCAAAGAAATAAACAGAAGCAGCTGCAAGCAGAAGCATGCGGGCACATTCACAGAGGCAGCCGCCAGCACAAATCTGGCAAATAGACTTTATTGGTCCTTTACCACTGGATCAAAACCAGCAATACTGCCTAACGATGGTGGACACTTATTCAGGATTACTAATGGTATCCCCATGCAAAAGGCAAACCAGCAAGCAGTGTTAAAAGGATTGAATAAATTATGTGTGACATATGGGATTCCCGCTGAAATCCAAAGTGACCAAGGCAGCCACTTTACCGGAGCAGAGGTCCAAGAGTGGGCAAAGGAAAATGGAGTTCGATGGGTACTGCATATCCCATATCATCCCCAAGCTGCTGGTTTAATTGAAAGGTATAATGGGCTCCTTAAAGAACAAATTCGAAAGAATACGAATGATGGAACAGGTATTAGAATTAGCTGTGAGTCAGCTGAATAATAGACCCAAAGCATCAAGGAACTCCCTTGCAAATGCATATGAGTGACATTCGATCTAACTGCTGTGTTTTGAAAATAGAAAAGCTGAATCGAATGCCATATACCCTCTTCTGACAAATACTGATCAAACTCGATTCTGGCTATGTGCATTGACTGAACAAAGGGTGCCAGCACAAAATATGGCATTAGTTGAGACAGGCTGGAAACTCTTTCTCCCAGAAAATTGGCACTGGGGCAAAAGGGCTATTAGGTGAAAGTTGGGAGGTTTTACATTATGGGAGCCAGAACGAGAAGTGATAGTGAAGGCTATCAATTTAGATAACAAGACACAAATGATTCAGAAAGGACAACCTTTAGTAGAAATTTGTATGCACCAAGATGCTGTTATTCTACTACAAGACTGTGATACTAAACCAAGCAAATGGCTGGGAATGAAAGTTATAGTGACCACACCCAATCAGCCAAATGAACATGGGACAGTAATTTGTGATGGACCTGGTGATACTGTTTTAGTATTACTTGATTCTGCTAAACAACCATTGTACTTTCCTCTCCATAGATTATTGCCACTGTTTGGGAAGGAGCCAACCTTTTCCGACGACAACACTTAGAGGGGCCATATAACTGTCTTGATCCTGTCCCTCTATTCAAGGGGAAGATGTTGCAAATTTGACAGCTGACTGTGACTTTTATTGGAAATTGGGAGACCATTTATATGCAGTGACACCAAGCCTGCCTTAACCTGGAGCATCACTCAGACGGAAAACATTACAACTGTATGTAGACTGAACTGTGATAGACATCCTGAAAAATGTGTTTCCAACCCTTTTGGAGGTCTGTACCAAAGGTTAAACGAGTCGGGATTTTCTTTAGCTAAGTCTCCATTAGATTCCTCCTGCATAGCTGAATTTCAAAGGGAAAATGACATGGAAACCCTATCTCCGGACTTGGAGATATATGCCATGGACAATAGTTCGACTGTATTTAATGGTTTGGGACATGTGGTAAGATATACCAGAGGATGTAAAACTGTAAGTAGCGCTAGAATTATACAACGTATTAAAATGATAGTTAACATGTCAGCAGTGGATATTACCACCAGGTATCCACATTGTAAAATTGCACAATTATGGCCAGTTGATTCTTTGCATATCAAATACAAACATTACAAATATAGAAGAAATAAACGCGATGTAACAGGTATTCTTGGTACTGCACTAGGTGCAGTCGGAACAGGGACTGGATTCCTAAACAGTGTAGATATAGATACCCAAGTTGAGCCGTTTGGGCACTGACCTAAATATGGCCTTTAAGCTACTAGCAGACCATGATCCCGAGTTGGGACAAAGAACTGTAGACAGTATTTTAACTCAAACTGTCTTGTGGAGGTGGATTGAACATACAAATACATATACAGAACAGATTTTAGATAACTTCACAGCAGAAGTAAATCAGACTTTTGTATTTTATCTCAGTTGGCTGCCAACCAGCAATATTTGCAATTCACTCAAACTTGGCAAACTAAAAAGGCAGCCCATTGGCAAAAGGAACTGCAACTGTATCAGTGGTTAAAGCCAATAGATTTTACATGTGAAAATAAGTCTTGTATACTGATTTTTGACTATCTTGCTAGTAAAAAAGGAACAAAGCAGGTCTGTCCATTTGTTACATTGCCCTTGCAATTTGGAAATAATTGGTGGGTACCTCAAATTGAATCCACTTTAATTGATTATAATGATGTACCCGTTGATGTGACAAGTTGTGAAACCTGGCCCCAAGGGTGGGTATGCATGATAGTGAAGAGGAAGCCTCACCCATGCTTACATAATGGAACTGGGGAATGTATCTGGCACAGGTATGTAGTAAATGGTACAGACATCTACCAGCTAAATGGTACCACTGTTTGTGTGATATCCTCCTGTAAATTAGCCTGGAGTGATGGAATGATCACAACTAGTGGAGCATACTGTAAAAGTAATATCCATGCAATTATTGATTTTTGTACTGGAGAATTGATTAGACTGACTAGATGGATGGGCGTCACATTTAATGCTAGCATAGAACCATTACATACTTTTAAGTGGCCATCTCTAGTCCACCGGACTTTCAACAGATTAAGCAGGAAGGACAAACAGTGTTGCAACTGTTAAATAAAACACTAAATGATGCGCATCAAACAGTGATTAAAATGATTAAGGATAAAGGTACCATTGTAAAATTGCAAATGAAATACAGGATATAACTGTTTCACATTGGTATGATGTTTTATGTGGTCATCTAAGGCTTCAGTGTGGTTTAATTTGTTATTGCATCCTTTACTTTTGACCACAATAATCTCTGTGTTATTTTGCATAATATCATGCTGCATTTATTGTAAGGTGATGAGAAGGTACAAACTGATGTTGTCAGTCTTAACCATTATAAGGGATACACGATGCAAGGGTGGCCTGTGACGGATCCACACAGCCTACCAGTTTTTGCTATGCCTCGAGCCACGTATCACTGTGTATGTTTAATTATTGCCAGATTGATTATTGCTAGTTCTTGATATGCCACTACCTCACTATATGCTGCTAATACTGAAACAATACAATATGCTTAAGAGCAGGCCTTGCTCACTGATTACTGGTATCATTGAACTTTTGTTAACCTATAAGTTGTTTATCAGCTTAAAAGATGTTTACCAGAATGTGGGGATTTCAAAGAGGAACTATATCACAAGATTGTGAGCTAACTGTTCCCTGAAAAGGGAAGTAGGGCACAGGACCAGACATTACTAGACTTGTTTACAACTTAGGAAATGATCTGTAATTTTCTAAAATATTCCATCAGCTCATGATGAGCCTGTAATGTCAGATCTTTCTACAATATTCTGCCAACTCAAAAAAGACTATAAAAGCTCAAAGGCTAAGATGAAAATCATCATCAGCATCCGGATTTGATCACAGCACCAGCCTGAACTGAGCTTAGAGACATTTCGCCAGTGTCGGCCTTGCCTTGACTGAACAGATAGCTGCACTGGATAGGATTTGAAGTTTCCCTATCAGTGGCAAAGATGATTTTGTTTATGCATATGCTTGTAAGTACATGATTTATTAGTTTTTGTTTATTTAGTTTTAGCCTTACTGTACTTTAAGAAAAGTTTTGCTTAATAAATTAATAAGTTAAGTTTGAGCCTTGGTGTTTTGTGTCATTTCTATTCCTGTATTAACCTCAGATTTTGAAGTAACGGACAGATACACCCACCCAGTTCAGGTTTGTGAAAGGCAGATCATGCCTTCTGAACCTGATCGACTTCTATGAGGCAGTCACCAAAGCCATAGATGAGGGTAAGGTGGTTCACACAGCCTATCTGGACCTCGCCAAGGTTTTCAACACCACCCCCCATTCTGGAATTATAGCTAAACTCACTAAACTAGGTATAAATCCCTACACCACAAGATGGGTTGCCAACTGGCTCAGTGACAGAACCCACACTGTAAAAGTTGCAGACTCCAAATCTGACCTCAAACCAGTGACAAGTGGAGTACCACAGGATTCAGTCCTGGGACGTCTCCTGTTTGGTATCTACTTCTCTGAAGTACAGGCTAACACAGAAGGCCTCTGACTAATGAAGTTCACAGATAACCGCAAACTAGGAGCCATAGTCAAGTCCCCTAATGATGTGGACATCCTACAGATGGGCCTCGCTGAGACAAATGCCTGGTGTCAGAGCCATGGCCTCAAGCTCAATGCCAAAAAGTGCAGTGTCATCCCCTTTGGTAAAAGCTCTGTACCCATGAACTACCACATAGGCAGCAATCTACTTAACACTGAATGTGTGATAAGAGACCTTGGGACCCAGGTGGACAGTAGTCTCTCCTTTGATAGTCACATTGCCACAGTAATCAGGAAGTCCTTCTATGTGGCACACCTCATCATAAAAGGGTTCTCATCCTTGAAAAAAGAGGTCATTGTTCCCCTCTACTCGACACTCATTAGACCCATTATAGAGTACAATGCCCCATTTGAATGTACCTCACAAGACATCTGCAGCAGCTGGAAAGACCACAGAAGTACCTCATAAAGAAGATTACTGTCCTCAAACAAATGACCTACACTGATTGTCTCAAAAAACTCCAGCTTTATTCCATAGCATATCACCTACTCCGAGGTGATCTCTGCCTAACATATTAAGCTATGTCAAACCCAGAGCTGCCAGACATGCTACACCTAAAGAAATCCCAATCTCTCTGAGCTACACGCTCTAGGGACCTAAACCTTGTCACCACAATAAACAGGACATGCTGGAGGGATAGATTCCTGTCCCAGAGACTTCCCATACTCTGGAACAGGCTACCCATCTGTGTCAAGCAAAGTTCTTCATTAGCACTCTTCAAGAAAAATCTTGATGAGTGGATGGGAAATAGGAAATACATCCCGGGGATCACTTCTGTGTCTCTGCTCGACAGTGGCACAGGAAAATAACTTTCTTGGGTGGAGTAAGCCAGGGAACCTTGTTGGCTAGGCTTACTTAGGCCCTTGGGCCAATAGCCTAGTACCTACCTATGAACTTATAAATGTCTTGCTCAGGTGACTCACTGCTGGACTCTTGACATTCACATTCACATTTTTCCTTACTTGGACAACTTGCTGATCTCTACAGAGTCTAAATTCATACCACTGGGCCATCTCCATATGAAGAAAATTCAGTGATATGTATGAAACTGTTGGACCCAGAACCTATATTCCCTGGAATCCTAGTTGCTGGTGCTACCCTTCATTAGAAGAAAGTTACAGTGGTGGAGAACACAGTTGAGTATCATCCAGGACTTCTCTTCTTCCCACCTGTTCCAACACAATCTGGCCAGATAGTTCCATATGACTTTGTTTGGGGAGCTGTGTCAATAGGAGTGCAAGTGCAGGCCACTTGGAGTCCCAAGGATGCATGGAAGAACATCAATATCAAGGAAATGTTAGTGGTAATCCACACCATGAAAGTCCTTCACCACCAGTGGACTCCAGGTTCTCTTCTTGTGGTTACAGACAAAACCACAGTGATGTGGTACCTTAATAAACAAAGGGGTGTGAAGTCATATCCTCTGTGCTAGTTGGCATTGATGCCATGGGAGCTGGCTTTACAACATTCTCTTGACTCTTCAGGCATCATACATCCTGTTAGAGCAAAATGTTGTGGCAGACAAAGCAGATCCTTGACAGACCCGCACAAGTGGAAACTCAAGCCAGCTATGTTCCAGGATCAAGTTCAGATGTGAAAACTCCTCAAATAGATCTGTTTGCCTCTTTTCAAAACAGACAGCTGGAGAAATTCTGTTCCAGATATCCTTACAACCATGCTTGGAGGACAGACACATTCCTACTCCCATGGACAGGAATATTCCAGTATACTTTTGAAGATTCAGAAAGAAACGTCAAAGATCATTGTGGTGACCTCCTTTTGGCCCATGCAGTCTTGGTTCTTCCCTGTAATGCTATCGGCCAAGGGCAATTACCACATGCTTCCTTATACACTTGATTTGCTTACACAGTCTCAGGGGCAACTGGTGCATCCTATAAATCTTGACTCAGTTTAGGTACTTGCTTCATGAGGATTTGCAGTAGGTGTTAAAGGAGGCCAGAAAACTTGCTACTAGAAAATGCCATGTTTACACATGGATAAGGTTTTCTAAGTCATGCTTAAATGGGAACAGAGAGACCCTTGAGGTTAATATCCTCCTGGTCTTGAAATATTTGTGTGAGCGACTTCAGGATAACTTACTGTATGCTTCCATTAAAGTGCATTTAGTGTCCATTTCTGCTTGTCTGCCAGTGGATCCCCCTGTTTCTTCTACTCTTTTGGTAAAACAGTTCATGAAAGAAGTATTGCATATGAAACCCCCCTCAAGGAAATTCCTCCTTCATGGGATCTCAACTATGCTCTGTAAAAATTAACCTTACCACCTTTCAAACCTGCAACTCAGGCTAATCTGAAATTCTTAATGTGGAAAAGTGTTTTGCTTATTGCTCTGACATCTGTAAGGCAGGTCTCTGAGCTGCATGCTTTTATGGTGGGACAACCTTACCTGATTTTCAACAGAGATAGGGCTATCTTACATAGTAACCCTTATCTCATGCTACAAGTGGTCTCAGAATTCACTCTCAGTCAGTCTATCAACCTTTGTGTGTTCTTCCCACAACCAAAGCATAATGGATAGCGGATACTTTGCACCTTGGATGTGCACTGGCAGCTTAGGTGCTACTTTGACAGAATGAAACCCTTCAAGAAGGCTGAAAGGCTTTTTATTTCCTACACAATATTCTCTGGTATTGTTTTTTGCTACACCAGCTATGACAATATAAATCCAAGCAAAGTAAAGGTGCATTCCACCTGAGTCTTTTCCTCTTCAGTGGTGTATTGGAAGGGAGTGGGCTGTAGAAGTTTTCTAGGAGCAGCAACCTGGTCCTGGGTCCATACCTTTGTGAAGCACTACAAGCTGAATGCCTTTTCTAGATCCAGAGCAGGCTTTACTAGGACCACTCTCTGGGATCCTTATCCTTTCTCATCCCAGGTGGGTAAACTTTGGGAATCTATCCAAATGCCAGTAAGGCAGTGTGTTTGTTGAATGTAGTACAGTTGCTAATTCCTACTTACCTGTAACAGTAGATGTTCTTAGAACACACAGATCCACAATGTGGCCAGTCCTTGCATGGGTAAGCATAGTCTGGTATTGGGTTTGCATACATCACATTTTAATGTAGTGTATATGCTTTACTATGAGCCAAAGCTATGTGCCAGCTGCTGCCTTTTTATTAGTGTCAGAATGCAGTGTACCCACCTCTGTCTAGAGTGGTTATCCTCTACTTCTTGGTCCCCCATTGACTCCTTATCTGGCTCACCCACCACTGTCTAATGCTTTGGGAGATGTTCCTCCTGCATACAGCCTTCCTGTTACAATTGCTTCCTCAATATCATGTGTGTAACATTGCATATAATGAAAATATCTTAGGACATGTGCCAGGGTTATACTGCAGGACACCATCAGATACACAAGGCAGCAAAATATTTCCTTCAACAACCCCAACACATGCTTTGCAATGAGCTGGTTTGTGATGAGGCATAATTGTATCTATTGTCTGTCATAGTCTGTGTATTTCTTATAGACGTTATCTACCAGGGCATATCCCACATTGCCAATAAGATATCACTGGGGAATGTCACACCTCACAAATGGTACAGATCACATGAGTGCCATATTTAGCATACATATGTGCCATATATGGGAGTCATGGTAGCTGTCTGGGTGGCCTGCAGACACATTGTAGGCAATAGTCTGTATACTACAGACCACTTGGTTGTTGAAAGAGTGATAACCTTTATGGTTCAGATACCTTCTTAATCTGGTCAAAAAACAGATCAGCACACCATACATATGCCCATATAAAGCTTCTAAATCAGTATCTTTTGTGGTGAGACTGCGCATGACAGGTTGCTAAGAGCATCATTGATGTTCTTGTACAACCAACAAGAAATGACACATCTCATTTTATAGCCATAAGTACATCCATTCATTATCATCTGCCAAGTATATTGGCCTTGGTTGTTGTCAGTTGCACAAATGAGATGACTGTTATTGTATGGCAGTGTGAAAATACGAAATAGGGTAAAGCTTATACTTTTAGTCTGAGTTCTTCTGTGGCTCAGCCTGTAAATTAAGTGATTTGTATAGTGTCAATGACAAGAGTGGAATGTTCAAATGCTGTGAAGTTTGTATTCATTCTTTAACGTCTCTGCTTTCAGTTTGCAAATGTGTAATACTCACTTGCTATGTGCTTCACTCATACATTCATAATGGATTGCTTCAGTGACTCCTCTTGAAAAGGAAGTGATTTGCATATAACTATTGAAATGGAGTGCAGGTTTCAAATCCCCTCAGGTTTACCTTCTTTTTTGACTTTCTGCTTCTGTTCTGTAGATCTGTAACAATCACTAGCTGTGTGCTTCACTGGCACCATCAATGTGACTGCTTCACTGGCTCAGCTTACAAATTAAGTGACTTGTGCAGCATCAGTGAAGAAAGTATAGGGTTCAAATCTCCTCAGGGTTGCCTTTTTTGAGTTTTCTGTTTTCATTATATAAATACGTAACAACCATATGTGTGCCATATCAATGAAGAAAGTGCAGGGTTGAAATCCACTCAGGGTTGTAGGTGTTTTTTCTCGACATTTGCATTATAGTACAGATAAACTGCTCAAACTCTGCTGATGTCATAAACTAGTCTTCATCAATACATCTTGTTACTTTTCTGTACCCCACCTACCCTGTGTGCTTTTCATATTTTTTAACTTCAGGTACTTAATTTTCCTATCTGTCTGTGTGTATGTCTCATACTTTCTTTTACATTGTCTTCTGCATCCCTGGATTTGTCACCATTTCCCTTTGCAGTCTTGTGTCTATTATACATGTGCTTCTGTGACCTTACTGCCACCTCATTCCCCCCAGTTTATGCATACTTTCCCTGCTTCCTTCCACAACAAATTTCTCTTCATACATGTATCTTTAAGTTACAACAGTAGATGTTCCTTGAACATTAACAAATGTGTGTATGGTTTTGTGTTGCCTACCCTAGACAATATTTACAAAAGATGCCCATACATTATTGCAACCATAAGTGGGTTCAACATAGTCTTCCCACAGGTCCTAGCTGTGGCTGTGATGAGAAACAGGCTAACTGGGCACACTTGTATAGCTGCATGCATTGATAATGAGTTTGCGGGATTGTTGCGCATACATTATAAACAGTATTGACTTGGCTGCAGTTGTGGACATGACATTTCTGAATCTGCAGGTATGTGTTTGCAAAATAGACAAGATGATGTAGGTACTTAAATAGCACCAGAGAAGGTATTCAACCTCTGAGACAAACTATTTTTTACCATACTGCCAATGTTTGGATTACAACTCAACTAAAGTTTGAAGCAGTTAAACTGCAACTGAATCAGCTGTGGTTTACTAACATGTCCTGTGAAGTCATTTCCTTATTTGTAAATGTTTTAGTGTTGATCTTTACTGCAGGTTTTGTTTTCACTGATGTATATATAATAATCCTCTCAAAGGCTGAACATTCATTATCTTACTTATAAGTTCATAGGTGGTTACTGGGCTATTGACCCAGAGGTCTTTATAAGCCTAGCTGTGTGTACCCAATATAATACTTGAGAAACCCAATATAAAGGATCTTGCCTTAAACTCGAGATCTTAGTAGGAATGATTGCCCATATCTAGGAGGGTCATAGGTGAAATCCCTGGCAGGAATTTATGGTTTCCCATCCACTCATACAGGCTGCACTTAAACAGGGTCATAGAGGGGCTTTGTTTGATGTGAATTAGTAGCCTGTTCCAGAGGAGTGGCAACCTCTGAGAGACATATCTGTCTCACCGCAGCAGGTCCTATTTATGTCGCAGGCCAGGTACAGGGAGTAGTGCCCACTGGAATATATTTTGTTTTCCAGACAGATTTACATTATTTTACAATATATTAATTTTGCACAATGTAGTCTGAGTCATGTGAAAAAGTACATTTGAAATGATATTACTGAAATTTCTAACTGCACTTGACTTAAAAAAAAGCACTAAATCTTGCTTTGCTCTAATGCTACTTTTTCTCCTCACCATCACCCACCTCTTCCTTTACCCATCTACTAAATTTAGATAAAGAAGGCTAGTGTAGCTCAGAGGTACTTGCAGGTGCTACTCCCTGTACAGCAATCTGCATAATTTTAGACCTACCATACATTAGGATGTAAAATAAGCATTGAACTCTTCAAGTACACTGTCACAATTCTACAGCCCCAAACTATCCCACCTCTGTTACTATGAGATTTTAGACCAGCAACTAACATTAGCCTTATTACTAAACTATTTGAAAAAAAATATTTGCAGTCATATCCAAGACCATGTTAATAAATGGATTGGGGGTTAGTGCTGCATATGTAACAAGGTTGTATACTCTTAAAGCATAAGCATTACTAATTATGTTTTTTTTTCAAATATGGAATGGAACCTTCTCTCCTGAACATTTATTGACATGAAGATTTTAAATTCTCCCTTAATTATAAGGCTACAAAATCTTTGGTTTTGGGGGTGGTACCCTAAGATGGTTTAAAATTCCCTAGGAGATTACACATTTCAAGTATCAAAGGAGGAACTTATCTTAACATGGGAATCTTTAAAAGGATTTTTTCACAGGGGTCTATCTTAGGGCCTGTACACCTCCCCCTTTTAACAGTTTAGGTGTTCATTATATCAGTCGGTGCTGCAGTAATCTTAGCTATATGTTGTTATATCCTGCCAAGGATATAACAGCTGGTCAGCTTCTAAAGCTTCAGGGCACCTTCTGTGTGCCCAAATTGTCAAGCGGATCAAGCTGAGCTGAATAAAAGACATGTTTAGGTGTTAAACCCATCAGAGCTTTACTGCCACCGAAGAGTACTCTCTTCTGAGACTTTTGAGAATTGACAATTGACTTGTAATTTCCTTTGCTGGGCAGATAAGTTCCCTTTGGGGAAAAAAACTTCAATTTTCTTAACTTTGTTAATGTTTTATTACTTTCCTGTTCAGAAAAATTATTTCAAAGCTCAGAGTGCTGTGCTGTAATGGACTGTCTTGAGATTGTAATGCGCTTTCAAACAGAATGCTCTTTTTTTTCTGGCAGTTTAAAAGAGTTGTAAAGTAACTGAAAATATTTTTAAGTGGAGAAATTGTGTTTATTATACATTTGTGGGGCTGGCATGGTGTTTTAAAGTGCTTTTTTACTGTGTTTTTCTGATAAAAAGGAAACTTTTGTGGACTGAGTGTTTATGAGCAATTGCTGCATGTGTTCAATAGGGAAGATGCACCATTTGTGGCTTGACCATGGAACAGACTACTGGTCCCATGGTCAGTTCTTCTTTCAGCCACAAAAAGAAAAGAATTAAGCAAACAGCCTTTGCCACCACAGCAGGCTGGCAATTTGCTGCACCTGAGGTGGATGACTCTTCTGTGGCCATTTGTTATACCTCAAACCACTGATCCTTTACCTTGAATCCCTCTGGTGTAGCATCTGCAGCCACTATGAACTGGTTCTGCAGCTGTTAGGGCCCCCTCATTGGGCAAGGGAGAGCCACCCTTGTCAGCACTGGGACAGGGAACAAGAAAGGTTTCCCTGTTTTGTCAGAATGCTGTGCCCATCCCTGGGAAATCCGTTGCTGCTGCCATTAGTAACGTGGTTGGCCCCATTTTTCCTGTCAAAAGGAAACAGAAAATGAACATGTATCTACTCCTTCTCAATTTTCTTTGGATAGAAGTAGTTTACTGGGTCTGGCTCAGGGTTTATTTCATGTTATTGATCCTTCTTGTAAAGTAGTTTCTGGTAAAAGAAAGGTGGATTCTTCTCTTACTGAAGATATTCACAATTCTGAATCTGAACAGGAAGATACAAGGACAGATTAAAGGATTTTTCCCTCAAATGTGTGATTTAGACTCAGAGGAGAGCTCAATTTCTGATTCGCCCTGTGGGGATTCTCTTTCTCTGAGACTGTTTCTAGAATATGCCACTGATTATAGGGACGGAACACTGAGGTTTGTTAGTCCCTCAGAAAATACCATGAGTTGTTATAGAAGGATTTTCCAGAACCTACACCCATTCCTCCTATTCTGTCTGCTTTTGAGGGTGTGTGTTATTACCTGTAATTTTCCTGATAGTCAGCCAGCTGGCCCTAAAAAGCAGATAGGATGTATAAAGTTCCTCTGTCTTTTAAATTTTTTGCAATGTTCCCAATCCTGACCTAGCAGCTATATCTTTGGTTGATCCACTGCTGCTAAGCACTTAGTTAATTCTAATTCTACTCATTCTAAGGATGGAAAAATCATTGATAGCTTTGGAAAAAAGTGTATACATCTGTAACTTTGATTTTCAGAATGTTGAATGGTCAGGTCCATTCTGTTAACGATTCTAAAAATTATGAAAGTACGAGGAATGTTTTATCTGCAGTTTCTTCTTGTGAGAAAAAAAAATCTGCTTTAAATAACTCAGGTCAGGTTTACAGTGTGTGTATGACTCTGTTGATATTTCTTCCAGGACAATGGCCACTGGTACTATTTCTAGGAAGTTTGCATGGTTGCTTTCTGAGAACCTCACAGATAATGTTAAAATGAGATTTTAAATTCTCCCTTGGATAGCGATTTAGTATTTGATTGCTCTGCTGCAGAGATGATCAAAAAGTGTGGTGAAAGGGGCAAGGTGATCCAGGGAATCTCCAAGATTTTTCAGCCCTCCTTTTCCAAAATTTCCAAGGGATTTTCTATTTCCTTTCCCAGTTTTGGCAAAAAGCAGAATAAACAGTCTCAACAAAATACAGGTAAACAACCATTTGAGAAGAAATGGCAAGCGGGTTCCAAAAGAAGTCTTGAACGTCACAAAAGCAAGGGCAGTTCAACAAATCTCAGTTATTGTTTAAGAGGCCTAGTGACCCCCTCCCACCCTAGCCTCTTTTTTTCTAATAGAAAGTCTGAATCACAGTTTTTGTCTTTGGCAACAAATAGTTCCAGACAAATGGGTCATGAAAATAATTCATCAAAGTTACAGATGGCAGTGAGAGGAAATTTCTCCTTTCCAGGGGATCATTTTTCATCCTCCAGATCAGAATCTTTTGTTTCACTGTTTATTTGATTATATGTTGTTCCAATCTTCCACACAACCAGTTCCTCCTTCCCAGTTAGGGAAGAGTTTTTATTCAAGGATGCTCCTAATACCAAAGAAAGAAAATGCTTGGAAACAATTTCTTGATCTTTCTTTCTTAAAACTGGTTGTGATAGTACCCAGATTCAAAATGATGTCACTTCACAACTTATTACCTCATCTTCCTCTTTCAAGATTCCTGGCAACACCAGATGTAAAAGATGTTTATCATCACATCCCTCTTCAGACTTCAGACATTTCTTATGGTTTTGTATGTCTGGATCACATTATCAGTTCTCTGCCTTACCCATTGGACTATCCACATCACCTAGAGTGTTCACAGTGTCTAGTTCCAGTTATAGCTCATTGCAGACTACAGGGTATCCACATTTTTTCCATATTTAGATGACTTGCTTATCTTTATAGAGTGTTTTTCAAAATGACAGGAATCTCTTTCCCACAAGCCTGGATTCCGACAGAACATTCAAAAGTTTTCCTTTGCTCCTTCACACAGGATTGTGTTCTGGGAATGTCAACTAGACACCTCAGTTCAAAGACCTTTGCTTCCCCGGGAAAAAATAGATCTTTAGCTAGGTATATTTCTAAGTCTTTTTACTTAGATTTCCATCACTGTGAGGGAATACCTCAGGATTTTGGGTCTCATGGCATCTGTGATTCTCACGATACCCCATGGCAAGCCTCCACATTAGAAAGATATAGGGGTATCTGAAATCCCTTTGGACCCAGCATAAACACCCTTTATAGTTTTAAATCCTAGTGCTGGTATTGGTCAGAAGAGAAATTTTTGGCAGAGACAGCAGATATCCTTAAACCCAGGTCTCCCCTTTTCCCTCCCTGCTTCAAAACACTAGAAGTCAGTCACCACAGACACTTTGAAATTTGTTTGGGGAGCAGTTTCAGGAGGGATAAAAGTGCAGAGGGTGTGGGACACTAATAACATATGCAAACACATAAATATCAAGGAGATGTTTGCCCTGATCAAGGCACTCAACTCTCTGAACCATCTTTGGTCCCCAGGATTCTTCAAGTGGTTGCAGACAATACCACAGCCATGTGGTACATCAACAAGCAAAGGGGAACTGGTTCATACCTTCTTTGCAGAGTAGCCATGTTAGCTTGGGGTATAGCTTCACAGCACAGTCTCACATTACAGGCATCCTACATTCAGCCAGAGCAAAACTGTGTGGCAGAGAGGCTGAGCAGGACCAAGGCAGGCTCTCATGAATGGAAACTAGATCAGAGAGTCTTCCAAGATTTGATCCATCTGTGGGGCATTCCACAATTCCACTCGTTGCCTCCTCTCTGAACAATCAACTGTCAAGATTCTGTTCCAGAACTCCATGCAAAAAGGCCTGGAAGACAGAACATTTTTCTTTTCCTTGGGTAGGAATGGTCCTGTTTACTTTTCCACCCTTTCCACTAATACCCAGGGCACTTCTAAAGATTCAGGAGGAATCTTCCAAGATCATTGTGGTGACTTCCTTCTGACCCAGGCAACCATGGTTCTCTTCTTTTGCAAATAGCTAGGGGCATTTACTGCTTGTTTCTTCTGAGAGTGAATCTACTCATGCAAGAACAGGGGTGTTTGATACTCCCTGAAATCAATCAACTTTAGCTGACAGTCTGTATGACAGGATCTTAATTCTTTTTAGGCACTTGTTTACTGAGGACAAGCATCAGGTAGTAATGGAGATAAGAAAGCCTGCTACTAGAAAATAAAGAGGTTATGTCTTACCATAATGTTCCATCTGTGTTTTCGATCTTCACTTATCCTTGACTGTGGGTCTGGTTCTGAACCTCTGAACTGACTCAGCCATTATTCCAGCTCGCGCCTTCCAAAAACTCTCAAGCTAAGCTCTACCCATAATGCTCCTGACAAGAATACCTCAGATCAAGTTTGCAACAAATAGAGACAGCCAAGAAATAACAGATCAGAGGCCATATGTGTATCTCTGTACTGAAAGCCAATCATTGGAGAGGTCCGATCCACCAAGAGACGTAAAGGTAGGAGGAAAGGAGGGTGGGAATGTCAAGGATAAGTGAAGATTGACAACACAGATGGAACATTAAGGTAAGACAACTTCTTTATCTGATGTTGTCAATCTTCACTTGACTGTGAGACAGAGTCCCTATCTACCTGAACCTTGGGAGGTCCCACAGAAGAATATTCCTGAGCACCATCGAGCCAAATGTTGCTCGTGACCTAGAGACCAGATCCAGTTTGTAATGCATAATAAAAGTATGAGGTGATGCCCATGTTGCTGCTGCACAAATGTCATCTAAGAGAGCTCTGGCATGAAAAACTGCAGAAGCTGCTGTTGCTGTAGTTGAATGAGCCTTAACAGGTCCTGGAAGATGCATTCACTTTTTGTTATAAACAAAGGTGATACAGTCTCTAAGCCATTTAGCAAGAGTAACTTTAGAAACTGGTCTTCCCAAAGTAACTGAAGAAAACAAAACAAACAGTTGATCGGATTTTCTAAATTCCTTAGTTCTGTGAGGATAAAAACGTAGTTGTCTGTGCACATCTAGTAAGTGTAGACAGTACTCTTCTTTATTCGAGTAGTTGGGAAAAAAGACTGGGAGTTGTATAGTCTGATTAATATTTGTCTCAGACATGACCTTTAGTAGGAAGGAAGGATTTGTTCGCAGGGAAACCCTGTACTTATGAAAGATTAGGTAGGGAGGTTTGCAGGATAAGGCCTGTATTTCAGATAGCCTTCTAACAGATGTAATAGCTATCAAGAATAAAGTTTTCCAGGATAAAAACATCAAGTCACAACTTGCAGAAGGTTTGAATGGAGAATAAAGAAAAGACTAAGAGACTGAAGCACCATATTCAAATCCCAAGGTACAGAGGGCTCTTTATACGGAAGTCTGAGCATTAAGGTTCCTTTCAAAAAGGCTTTGCAAAGTTTATGGGACACAAGTGATGAACCATTTAAACCATTATGAAAGTTAGAGATTGCAGGCAGACGCATATGAATAGTAGAGGTGTATGCTCCTGCTTCAAAGAGTAAAGTTAAGAATTCCAAAACTTTATCAATAGGTGCAGAATATGGGTCAAAATTTGGGTCTGATAGCCATTTAGTAAACTTCAGCCAATTGTTAAGGTACAATTTTCTTGTTGAAGGATTGTGGTAGGCTAGAATGATGTATTGAACTGGGGAGGTGAGAGAAGAATGCAGTCATAGGAATTGGAGAAGCCACACAGTGAGCTTGAGATGCTGAAGATTCAGATGAACCAGTCCCTCTGGGTGAGATAGTAGGTCTGGAGATGGGTCCAGTATCCCAGGTTTCTGAAGTAGATGAGAGCAAAGGAAGGGAAATCAGACCTGTTGAGGCCTGAATGGAGCACTGAGAATTATTCCTGTTCTTCAACCTGTTGGCTTTCTTTAGAAATTGGGATATCAGAGGAATCGGGGGAAAGGTGCACAACAGACCCGGTGGCCAATTGTGAAGGAGAGCATCTTTCAGTGACTTCCCCAGAGAGGGAATTAGGGCAAAGTAACTGCTGCACTTGTTGTTCAGGGAGGACGCAAAGAAATCTCAGCAAGGTTGGCCCCAGTGATGGAATAGCTTGTCTGCCACCCATGGGTTGAGAGACCACTCGTGAGGCATGAGGACTGTCCTGCTCAACTTGTCCGCAATCACATTGGAATTCCCTGGAATGTGCATTGCTATTAGAAAGCATCCAGAAGAAATTGCCCATTGCCATACCCTGAGAGCTTCTCAACAAAGAAGGTAAGACCTGCTTCTCCCTTGCTTGTTGATGTATCAAACCACTGATATATTGTCTGTTTGAATTGCAATTGTTCCTGAGGGAAGGGTAGCTTGGAATGCTTGCAACACTAACAGCATCACCATCATCTCTAGACCATTGACATGCAGGGTGGCCTCCAGTTGGGAGCATGTGCCTTGGACTGTCTTTCCCAGATAATATCCCCCCACTACACCTGGGATGCATCTGTGGTCACTGTGGCTTGGGTTTGATGGGGAACAAATGGACGACCCAACAAAATCTTGTGGGAGTGAAGCCACCAAATCAGATCTTCCTTGCAATGATTGGTGATTGTGATCAAATGGGACATTGGTTGATTTAGTAAGGATCACTGAGACGCTAGGAGCCATTGAAGAATTTGCGTGTAATATCTTGCTAGGAGAACTAGAATGATAAAAGCTACTATTGACCCTAGAGTTTGCAAGAGGAGTCTTGCTGGTACCTTCTTGTGAATGATCTGACTGTCTTGTGATCTGATCCTCTGAAGTCTTTCTGTGGGAAGAGATGCAATGCCTGTGATTGTGTTGAGCATCGCTCCAATGAATTCCAGTTGTTGAGATGGTTCTAAATGGGATTTTTCGTAGTTTATAATGATACCCAAGTGGGAGCAAATGAGAAGAGTAAATTCTCAAGCCTGGTTGGAGCAGTAAGGAGCCAGTCATCCAGATATGGAAACACCTGGAATCCTTGTAACCTGAGATGAGCTGCTACCACTGCCATGCATTTGGTGAATACCCTAGGACTGTGGTGAGACCAAAGAGCAGTGCCCTGAACTGATAGTGACTGGCCCCCAGCCGGAAGCGCAGAAATCTTCTGCACCATTTGTTCATCTTTATATGATAATACGCATCCTGAATATCTATTGAGTATACCCAATTGTCTTTTTCCAAGAACAGAAGTATAGACTGAACTGTGACCATCCAAAAGTTGGTTTGTTGAAATGATTTGTTCAGCAGGCTGAGATCCAAAACTGGTCTTCATTCCATGCCTTCTTTGGTACTAAAACAAATCTTGAGTAAATTCTGGATCTTGTCTGGTCTGAGTGGGCTGCTTGAATGACTCTTTTGTCGAGCAGTTTTTGAATTTCTAAGACTGTTGCATCCCTGTGACTGGGTGAAACATCTGGGATCTTGATCAATTTCTTTGGTTATTCTGAAAAGTGGACTTTGTATCCTCTGGTTATAATCCTCTGCACCCAACTGTTCATTGTTATCTTTAGCCACGTAGATTGGTGCAGGGATAATCACCCCCAACTTCCTCCAGAGGAAGGCAATCAGACCTCCTTTCAGGAACACTGATAGGAGTTACCAGGAAAAGAATCCCTGGAACCCTGATTCTGTGGGCCACCTCTGCCTCTACCACAGCATCTTCCATTGTTACTTCTCCCTCTGCCCCGGGGAAAGTCATTGCCATGTGTGTTCTGGAAAGGGCCTAGGGATTTCTTGAACCATAGCTGCCCACTCCTCTGATTCCTGGAATAAGGCTGTTGAGGAGTGAAAAAGCTTATGCCCATGGCAGAAAGGATCTTCCCATGTTTCTCACATCTAGTTAGAGTCTCTTTAACTTTGAGGCCAAACAGGGATGTTCCGTCAAATGGTGTGTTGACAAAAGAAGACAAATGGCTCCATGAAATCACATAAGTGCATCCAGGCATGTCTCCTGATGGTTATGCCTGAACCCACTGCTCTTGTCATCCCTTCAGTGGCATGTGCAATTATACTCATGGACGAATTGGAAATAGATTCAAGGGTGGCGAGCAGAGAAGCCACTTTGTCTTGAACTCCTTCAGCTACTGTTCCTTCCAGAGTATCTGATAGCTCTTTAATCAGATCTCTTTGAAGTCTCGTAAAATGTGCTGTGTAATTCAAGGACCTGAGAGCAAAGGGCAGTGAGGAATAAATGCGCTTCCCAAATCTATCCATTGTCCTAGATTCTTTATTAGGAGGATAGATAGTAGGACTTTTATCAGCAAGTTCCTTTTTGGTGGCTTCCACTACCGCCATAGCATTTACAGGGATTCCCTTGGCCCAGTGTTGCTGATCCTGAGGGGATGAAAGGATATGGTCTGGTCTCATAGGAATTGGCTCAATAAAGTCAGATAATTTCCAGGCCCACTGAGCTATCAATTTAATGAGATCTTCAGCGGGTGGAGAAATCCAAGAGGTAGAGGGCTGGGCATGAAAAGCCTCCAGGTATACCGACTCCTTTGAGGAAAACTGGAGGAAAGTCCAGCCACCCCTCTTCTTTAGGATTTCTAGGATGTCCCTGAAGGAAACATCATCAAGGGGTGACTTGGGGGAACCTTCCTCTTAATCAAAATTGGTTTCTTCAGTGAAGGACTCCTCAAGGGAGTCTAAGTGCTTCCTCTTGCACTTTCTCTTCATAGGTACCACTTTTCTGGAGAGGTATCCGAAGAGGACATAGCCACAGTAGTCTGATCCTGAGTCTTTTGTGCCCTCTGTCCCAGGGAAGACACTGGAGGAAGCTCTGATCGAGGGGAAGGACAAGAAGTTTGGTCCAACAAGGATGGTATAGGCAGATTGCCCACAATGGACAAGGCACTTTCAATGGCCTGGAAGGCAGCCCCCCCCCCACCATAGAGGGATGGGAGCCTGGAACTGAAAGACACTCCTTCAGAACTGTGGTCTCACCCCACACCAAGGAAACTGTCTCTGAAGCCGAAGCCAGAGTCAAGCTTATATGTGCTGAAGCACCAAGGAGCATGGATGACTCCAAAAAGACCGGAGTCAAACCCTGCCTCCTGGAAACAGCAATGAAGCTTTGACCCTGGGAGTTCTCTAGATTCAGCAAACCCAAGAACTCAGGATAGCTATCGGTGCCAGAGAAGTAGCTCTGACCGGCACCGAAACAGTTGAAGCCAGGAAGGTCAGTACTGGGGTCTCCGAAGGCTCAGCTGGAGTCGAAGGAGGGATAAAGTGTGGAGTAGAAGCAGGCAAGGTTCCAGAGCCTATATTGCTAGGAATCGTAGAAGCAGGTAATCCCCTCACTGCAAGGAGCTGCTCCATCAATCTCAAAATATTGGATTTTGTTAGACTCTTGGTGGATCAGATGGAAGACACAGATGGAGACCTGGGTGGACAGTTCTCCTTAAAAGGACTAGTAGAATGGTCCAAAAAGGGGTCCACTGAAGGAGAATATCTGGTGCATGGAAAATCCTTAAAGGAAAACTCCTTCGGTTCCAATAGCTTGGTCAAAGGGGAAGTGTCCGAAACTGAAATCGGCACTGATGTAGTTAGTGCAGAAACCGGCATCGATGGCACCAAAGTCTGAGTCACTTGACTCACCGGTTCTGAGGAGACTCTAGGAACCATGGGAGTCTTGGCCATTTTAGTCAGTGGTGCAGAAGAAAGTGTTGGAACCGATTGGCTTCTTTTCTTAGGCTTCTCCAACTTGCTAGAATAGTAGGAGGAAGAAGGTAAACTGACATTGGTTTTGGAGCCAGATAAGACCTTGTCAAAGTCTGACATAAGCAAACCCTTAAGAATGAGCTTATGTCTGTGGTTGAGTAGTGCCCCATGACTAAAACTATGACAAAGGGCACAGTCTTCCTGTAGTTGAACTACCCCCAAACAATAGACACAAAGAGTGTATCCGCCTGAGTTAGGAAGTTTCCTATCACATTTCTGGCACCTTTTGAAGCCAGAAGTCCCTTTAACTGGTTTGTCTGCCGATACACAAAAAAAAAGGTCAGCCACACAAACACACACACACACACACACACACACACACACACACACACACACACACATGCACACAGATATAGAAAGTTTTTTTTTTTTTTAGTTAAAGAAGTACAGAAAGATCATACCTAAGAAATACCATAGAGGTAAGGAAAGGGTACCAACGATGGTATGTTAGAAACTACCCCAACGGTAGAAAAAAGGGAAAGGTCACAAGTGCACACACACACACACACACACACACACACACACACACACACACACACACACACACACACACACACACACACACACACACAGACACACACACACACACACACACACACACACACACACACATGCACAAACGAAGAAAAATGGGTTTATATCATAAGATCGAAAGAGCAAAATATCGAACGTCAGAACATCGAACTCCTAACCTCAAAACCTGATAACTTTGAAAACTGAAAACATTGAAAACAGAAACCCCGGATGCTCATAGTTGGCCTTCCTAAACACACACACCCTAATGTCACTGTGAAATGGTTCATATGCATAATGTATGGTACAAACTATGGTTTAATAGCAGCATAACCAGTAAAATTGTACTATCATACAAAAAACTCATACACATATTAGGATGTGTTCTGATTAAACACCACAACAGTATTACTATGTGTTGTAATTAAACACTATAAAATTAAACCTTCCACGCTCGCTCCCTCTGTGCTTACCTGTGATCGAATAGCAACATAGCTGCCGCTGCTTATCCTACTGCTACCGGAGTACTACGGACAAGATATGACTGTGAAATGTCTCAGAACAGGTCAGAACCCTAACCCCAAACCTAACCCTAAGCCTAACCCTAAACCTAAATCTAAACCTAAGCCTAATGACCGACCATTGCTATTTGGAGGTTCCATTTGCGATGTGGCCAACCATTGCTATTCAGTTGTTCCATTTTCGATGTTCTCAGCTTTTGATGTTATCGGGTTTTGATGTTAGCAGTTTGATGTTCTGACGTTTGATATTCGATAAGAAAAGCTATATATATATATATATATATATATATATATATATATATATATATATATATATATATATATATATATATATATATATATATATATATATATATATATATATATATATATATATATATATATATATATAAAAGAGTTAGAAGGAGCGGGTAGTTAAAGAAACGAGAGATAGTATAGATTTATAAAGAACTGTATAAGAAGGTTGTGAAAACTTACTGTTTTGAAATAATTAGCTGTTGCTCAAGAGCTCAAAGGAGAGAACGTGTCTGGCACTATGAAGTGGCAAACGAGATCTGAGGTATTCTTGTCAGGAGCATTATCAGTAGAGCTTAGCTCAAGAGGTTTTGGAAGGCGCAAGATGGAATTTCATCTGAGTCGGTTCTGAGGTTCGGAACCGAACCCATAGTCAAGGATTAAGTGAAGATTGACAACATCAGATCATATATTAGCAAATGGAAAAGATTTTCTAGTTTGTGCTAACAACATGACAAGCACCCATTCAGAGCTAGTTGTTCTGTGGTTGTACAGTAGTTGCATGAATTACTATCCTATGGCCTTTCTTATTCCTCTGTCAAAGTAAATTTATCAGGTATTTCAGCATGTCTGCCCATAGATCCTCCTTATTCAATACAGTCTCATGTCAAAATGTTCTTGAAAGGGTTTTTTTGCATAAGAGGACTCCAAGAAAACTGGTGGCACCTCTTTGGGACCTTAATTTTGTGTTAGAGAAGTCAACACTTGCTCTATTAAAAACCAGCAAATCTGTCTGACTTGAGGTTCTTACTGATTACCGTGACCTCTGCAAGATGGATATCTGAATTGCAAGCTCTTATGGTGAGTGAACCCTACCTCATTTTCCACAGGAATAGTGCTTCTTTGAGAATAAATCCTTCTTTTATGCCTAAAGTGGCATCTGAGTATACTTTAAGCCAAACTATCCATCTCCCTGTTTACTTTTCTAAACCTAAAAATGAGAGAAAAGGATACTCCTCCATACCTTGGATATCCACAGACAAACTCGGGTACTATCTTAACAGAACTAAATTTTACAAATCTTCAGGTCAATTGTTTATTTCTTGTGAAGGTAAGAAAAAGTGAAAACCTGTGTCAAAACAGACTTATTCCAAATGGTTGTTTAAGACTATTACCTTTTATACTCACCGTAAAAAAAAATCCAGGCAGGATCAAGGCCCACTCCACCAGGGTCTTGGCTTCATCTATGGCTTTTTGGAAAGGATTGCATTCTAGAAGCATTCTAGAAACCACCACTTCAGCCTTTGGTCATACTTTTACAAAGCACTTTAAGCTTGACCTTTCTCTAGGTCTAGATCAGGCTTGGCAAGGACAGTTCTCCATGGGCTCATAGTCTCTTCTCCTTACACCTGCCAAATGACATTAGCTAAGGTAATCTACCCATATAGCTAAGTCTACTGCAGCAGTGATCAATATGATAAACATAGTACAGTTTTATAAGTTAAACTTACCATAAGAGTAGATGTTTGAATGACCACTGTTGCAGCAGTCTCTCCCACCACCCTCCTTGTTTTTACTGTTTTTTATGTTAGGGTGTTAACATTAATTTTTTGTTGTTCCTAGCATTGTCCTTTCATGGTTCAGCCTTCCTCTGTATTATGGCAGGAAAGCTTTGAAGGGCTTCACTCCCAAACTTATCTTTTAGTCAGCTCAGCTCAAGCTACGTGACAGAGCTCGTGGAAGGTGCCCTGAAACTTTGGAAGCTGTCCAACTGTTATATCCTTGGATCATAAGAAGTTACTAGGCTATAGGCCCTGAGGCCCTTATAAACCTAGCCAAGAGTTTAGCCCATCCATAGACAAATCAGCACCTTATGCCCCTGTCCAGCAGGGACACGGGTGGAATCCCATGGGTTGTATTTTGTATTTCCCATCCAGTTATCCAGGTTGCACTTCAAAAGGGGTAAAGAGGTACTCTGCTTGATGTGGAGAGGGAGTATAATGTTTCTACTGGGGATTGAACCCAGGACCTTCTGCATACAAAGCAGATGTGATAACCACTACACTACAGAAGCTGGCACAGTATAACCTCTGTAGCTAAGGCTACCACAGCAGTGATCATTCCAACATCTACTTTTATGGTAAGTTTAAGTACACAGCTGTACTTTCTAGAGTTGTCCTGCTTTCATTCTACCATGTATATACAAGATATAAAGCTATTTAGACCTGTTTCTACTGCTTATCCAATCCACAGATTAATATAGGAAAATACTCCAAACTTTACCAGTGGTTAAAATGCAACAACATTGATGTAAATACCCAAATGAGTGTCTCTGTGTTTTTAGGCATTCAACAGACACCCAGATAACACCTCCATTAGAGTTCATACCCCAGACAATATACTATTAGCCCACCACTATTTACATAAATGTAGGAGTATCCAGATACTCTGGCAGCACAGAGGAATACAGCTTTGAGGTGTTAATGAACTGCTTCCGGTATCCCAGGTACAGGGTTTGATTCATTGCATCTAGATTTGCCTACTGTGTGACTCTGAGCAAGTTGCTTCATTAGACATTGCTCTCAAGTCACCCCTGAGAAGGAACAGTTTTGTCCAGTGGGCTTACCTGGTTGACAAATAGGTAAATAAAAAAGTTGAATATGGCATTTCATTAACTGCCCCGAAGTAAGTGCCTAACACAATATAGTTAAAAGAAGTCACATCTTCTTACACTTTATTTTAAACATTACTGCCTAACCCTAAATTATACCCCAATGGCACCCTGAAACACTCCTTTTAGTGTCCGTCATTTTTAAACTGCACCATGTTGAGAAGTAAGAGGATTATTGAGCTGTTAGGCTATTTTATGGCCCAGGGTTTGATTCCCTCAGCCTCCATTGCCTAACTGTGTAAGTTTGAGCAAGTCACTTAACCAGACAGTGCTCCAGGTGCTTCAGAGCTGAGTCTGAAAAAGGTCCTGGAGATTAGTGCTCTACCCCTGTCAAAAAATACAGATTAAAAAAAATATATTCTTAATCCTTTAATTCTTAAAACTAACAATCAGGACCCACCACTACATACGCAAGACTCACAGTAAAGCTATCTTACCCTTTAAAGGTCATCATTTGAGTTAAAATTAGTAGAAATGGCTTTTTGAAAAACTGCGCAGATAACATAGAATTTGCTTCTTCAGGAAATACACAATAAAGTATTCTTCTTACTGTCATTTAAAACTGGTCTAGTGTCAAACACCTATAGACCTATAAAGGAAAAAATAGAAAGGCTAACCCAAGTCACTCTTTGTTAATCTGTACTGAAGAAAGTCTAGTACAGTAGGTAAGTTACATTTTTACATATATTTATTCCATATATGTTCTATTGTTCTATTTGGTTATAAACAATATGTTTATTTATTTCCTGCATAAAGCCTGTTGCTTGAAATAGTGTGATTGTCACTTTGTTTTTTAATTATGCATTCTAGTTTTGTGTTGTATGTTTTGAAAATTATTGTAATGGAAGATAGTTTATGTGTTCATCAAATGTAATCTATGTTACTGTACTACTTTCCTAACATTCATTGCTTTTATATTTTTGGCTTTGTAATGAATATGGATACGCTGCACTGTTTTGCCTTTGGCCTGGATCCTGGCTTATAAAGGTCTAGCACCAGACCACCAACCTATTTAGAAATAAACAAACAAGTTAACAAACAAATCTTCACCCATATGTATACATTTCTTTGCACTCTTATGCTTTTTCTGCAGAACTTTTGCTGTCGTGCAGAGAAATATGTTCTGTTTCAGGGCATGTTTTTATTATGTTTCTTATATGGATTAATACAACTATGCACTGCTGCAATGATTACACAGTGTTTAAACAGTTAATGTAGTTAGATGGGATAAGTGAATTTTTATTTTTTATTTGTTTTTGTGCTGCTGTTAAGGAATTATAGTAGCTCAGGTCAGGCTGTGCTTTGTTAATTTTATTCATATTTGATGTTATACTTTTATGTTTCAGTATAACTTGAATGCAGAGTTCAAGAAGGGTTCACTGCTATTTGATTAAATGCATTTATACTCAACTTTTTAATTAGATAAATGTTTCAGTAGGTTCTTTATTCTGCTATGACTCCGTTATTTTGAAATCATAATTGCGTGTATGTCCTTTTTTGAAGTTTCATTTTGCATATTTGAAAACTTCAATAACATGCACCTCTCTTTTTGCAGACTGTCCACCAGATGGCAGTGCTGTCATTTTATAAAGAATGCAAAAATGAAACTACTGACAATGTACAAATCCTATTATTCATATAAAAAGCTAGTAAAATACAGAAAAAAAAATGTCTGTCTATGAAGTGCATACTTTTTTGTTTGTTTGCTTCAGCTGATACGATGCCAACACTTACTGCGAAATGTAAAATTGCCTATATCACAGCTTGAACAGAATTTCATTGCATTTGAGTTGCATATTATTTCAGGGCGATATTTTAAATGGGTAACCATGTTACTAGCTTACATGGCAAGCCAAGATTATGGTTGAAAATGGTTCTTGGACCAGCCCACCTACCCAGTGAACAAATCAATTAACAAAATAAATAAAATTATCAGTAACCAAGAGCCAGGGACTCTCAGTAAGTCACAAGTATAAACATTTTTTTAGAACAGGCTGCTTTTATACTTACTAAGACATTTGGTTGTTGTTGTCTCAATGCAGGTATCAGTATGTGATCAATGATTTCAGCATTTTGTTTTCAGCTGCACATCTGAGTCAACCTATATGATAAGTTGCTACATGCATGCACTAAAGAATATCCTCTGTGATGCGGCCTTCCTCTAAAAAATGCCTTATTTAAAGAGGGTGAAAAAGGTAATTTCAACGAACTATTGTTGGCATTTGCTACTGAAATAAGTGAATTACAATAGAAAACTGTCAAGGGCTAACCATGTTGGTTCAAAAAACAAAATGGCTGAAAGGCATAATTACATCCCCAGGGATGATTTTTTTTAATTTTATTTTTAACATTGTTGCAGAAAACAAATAGTTTATATAAAACATGTACAAGAAAGCTAACAGCATTTCACTGACAAAACACTACATTTAAAATGAAACTAAATAATGGCAAAAAATAGTATTTTGCAAATTCTGCAAATGACATTTATGATTTAATGCTTAACATTTAGCTATGAATTTAAAAATCATTTCAGTAACTTGTACTGAAATTGCAATAAGCAAATGTGGATTGACTTAAATGAGAGCAGATTAATAAACTGACAGCTGAAGAAAATTGCAGTGACCAAGTCATTATCAGAAGTCACTGCTGCAAAAATGGTTTATGGTCGTTTTTTTAATTAATTCCATATTTTAGCAAGTGACCAGAATACATAAATATTATGGGAAATGTCACTTTCTGCTACCTAATAGGCTGTCTGTTGTGCAGTTATTCCAACAACAATGAATTAACATTAACATTCTGGTTTACTCCAATACATACCATCATCTGTCATCTGCTACCATGTCTTCTGATTACTATATCCTGGTAAACTAAATGGTCTCTGAGGTCCAGTGACAGTACTTTACAGTTTAATTTTATCATCTGTAGTGGGAATTACTTGGGACATGCAGATATCTGCTTCATTTTTATTGCTATATGGTATGAAATTAATGTTTCTGTGGTGCTGAGTGACACATATATATTGAAATCACCATTTCTACAGGAAAATGTTTCCTTTCACTGATCATAAAATAATTTGAAGGGGGGGTCTAAAGATATGGTTAAGTCATCACAACAACACACAATTCAAAGGGTATCTTGCAATCTAACCAGTCACAAAGAGTCATGTTGATGGGTTAGATGTTTAAACTTAATAAATCTTGTTTTTTTTTTCCTTATAAAGTGGCAAGTAAATTCTGGAGTATGATAGTCATTGCAAGTACATTAGAATGTAAGCTGATATAATTTATCTTTTGGTGAAATATATTTCACTAGAATTATAGCTGGCTTGCCAGAGTTAATTATGTAATGAGATATTTCACTAAAACCATGAAAAACATACCATACCATACTTTCTGAAGCAGGTACTGGTGTGATAACTGAATTATTTCGGTGCTACCTAGACTTGGACTACTGGCATTGTAACATAGATCAGTAGATAGGGAAATCAAGAAAAGGTACAAATGGAGATGTTTATGGAAGAATTAAATATGCCAAGGCTAGAGGGAGTGGAGGCTCAGTTACGAACAGTTAGGATAGGAGGAGATGAGATAAAAATTGTGACCTATAACCAATATACAGGAACGTTCCCAGCAATAGATGGTATTCCTGTGGAAGTTTGGAAGCTGGAAGGGAAAGAACTGATAAAGATCTGGAAGTTTTTTTTTTTAACAGTAGTTTAAGAGGAGGAGAAGTACCAACATCCTGGCAGAAAGCAGTGGTAACTGTAATACTTAAAGAGGGTAAAGATCCATCAGATCCAGCTTCATACAGGCCCATTTTAATACTAAACCACGATTATAAAGTGTTTATGTCTATAATGGCTAAAAGAATGTAAAAAGTAATGCCAAAATTGATAGATATGGATCAATGTGGTTTTGTGGAAGGGAGGCAGACATTTGACAACATAAACAGAACACTGATGACCCAGAGGGAAGCAGAATGTAAGAAAATACAACTGTTGCTGGTGAGTCATGATGCAGAGAAAGCATTTGACAGAGTAAGCTGGGATTTTATGAGCAGAGCAATGGAAGCATTTACATTCCCTGATATATTTATATGGTTGATTAGGAGAATATATGAAGGATCAGAGGCGAAAATTAAAGTGGGTGAGATCCTCTCTGATAATCTCTGCTTGATCAGAGGAACCAAGCAGGGGTATCCTCTCTCCCCTTTGTTATTTGCATGATGTTTAGAACCATTAGCAAAGAAAATAAGGGACTCAGAAATTCAAGGATATAATTGGTATGGTAGACAAGAAAAGCTGGTTCTATTTTCCGATGACATTATTTTATACCTATCAAAACTAGAAAGGGACATTACAGTGCTGTGGAACATATTGAGGCAGTTTCAAATATTTTCGGGATGCAAAATTAACAAAGATAAAACAATAGCAAAAACAATACATTATGTACCCATATATGAATTGGTTCAGCAATATCCATATTTACTGGGACATGATAAAATGAAGTATTTAAGAATATGGATTAAAAATTATTCTGGTGTGGCAGCTATGGATATGTGGGAAGAGATTAAACAAAAGATAATACAAAAACTGAAAAAATGCAAGCTTTTGTATATGGATAGTAAGATACAAGCAGTTAAAATGTTTTTAGTCCACATTAGTCTTATACACAGGTAAGGCATATTTTTATCAACCAGAGGAGAAGTTGTGGCTAGCAATTAATAAAGAACTGAAGGATTTTATCTGGAAGGGGAAGACGGCAAGTGTCATGTGGGATAAGCTTATTCTTCCAATAGAACAGGGAGAATTGGGATTACCCAAGTTGAAGGGGTATCTCAGAGCAACACAGTTAAGGCTCTTATACATAGCACAAGCAGAAAACTAAAATTCAAAGTGGAAAGGGATGATGATGAAATGGGGGGAAGCTCAAGTAACAGGGAGAGACTGGGATTTTGGATGCAGATCTTTAAGGAGAACAATGATGATCATATAGAATATTATATTCATAAAGTAGTAGAAAGTATTCTAAGAACTAAACCAACACAGGAATGGAGAAAGGAGATTCTGCTTATAGGAATGACTGGAATTGGGATACAGACAACAGGCAACAAGGGGCTGGAATTTATTGGAGAAAACTTGCAAAGGAACCAAAGTATTGGGAGCAAATAACTAAAAAGGGAAAGATAATAGAATGGGAGGATGCCAAGAACTTATTCGGACTGCAGGCTAGAGATTGCCTTCCGTATCAATGATTCATATCAGAGTATAGGTAAGAAATAAATAGGGGGTCCTAAATGAAAGACCAGCACTGGTAGAGTTTTTAGTAGAATCTAGAACAGAAGTTGATGTTAAGAAAGGCATAATTAGTAGAGCATATAAAATATTGCATGATAACTATAAGAATCAATCAGAGGAGTTTAGGAAGGACTGGAACGATAGATTCGATAATCAAGTCACAAAGAAACAATGGGGGGGTATATTTATGTACCCCAAATATGCAACAAAATCTAGAAGATTTGGGATATTTGCCTAGAAGTGTTTAGATGGGTATTTTTATACCCAAAGTAAAGTACAAAGAATTTTTTCCTCAGGTAGACAGCAAATGTAGGAGGTGTGATGGGGAAGAAAGAGGTAACTGGGAACATATTTTCTGGGACTGTATGAGTTGGAAGACTTTAAAGACTCCCTGCAGACTACTCTGTCAGAGATGCTGGGTGAGCACATTGGAGTAACTAGGGAAATTATTTTTTTGAGTTATGATACATAATCTGAATTGCCTAGACATAGTAAGGCCTTGTTGAGACTAATTATGGTGTCTGCCAACAAAACAATTACTACAAAATGGCAATCAAATTCTAAACCAACTTTACTAGAAGTAGCAAAGATAGTAACAGAGATAAAACAACTGGAACTGGGATCCTTAGAAAAGGGTAGGAGCAAATTACATAGGAAAAATGGGAAATATGGGATCAATACATGCAGAGGAGGAGGATGTTTAAAAGAAGGCAGGATTTGAATGAGCTATGTAATGGCTGATGAATAATGACTGCATATGTTAAAAGTGATGTATAAATGTTTGCAGCTGCAGTGGTTGGAATGTATAATGTTTGCAATTGAGATTGTATCACTATGGTTTATTTTCATTTATATAAATGTAACATGGCCTATGCCATACGTGATAATTTAATAAAGATGTTTTTTGTTTAAAAAAAAGATCAATAGATAGGGGTGAGTGTAGATGCATATATTCCATTTACTATCAACGCAGTAGCTGTTGAAGAAAAACAAATCATGGGATTCCCAACACACAGGTTAGCTTTTTGGGTACCACTGCTTAAAGTGATGCTCACTGCATTATACATTACATCTCTCCCCTTAAGTTGCATGCGCACACACACACACACACACACACACACACACACACACACACACACACACACACACACACACACACACACACACACACAATGTGTGATTAGTGAAGTGTAATAGAATCCCCACACTTGATCATATATGTGTGATGATGTGAGGTAGTGCCAGCTATGCCAGAGAGAGTTGGGCAGTGCATGTGTAACATATGCCAACATAGGTTGCTGGAGTTTTATAAACATTTTTATGTCTTTTGTATATCAAACTGATGTGTACAGATGCTTGTGTTAAAATATATTTGTAAAGCTGCTTGTGTTAAAAATGTGTCAGCAGTGGTCCTGCTGGACAGAAAAGAAATATGCATGTATGTCAGACTGTATTGTGTTAACTTCTGACATGTATATATGTTATCAAAGGATGCTTGAAGTGAAAGGGTTAAGCTCAGCCCAGCTTAACTTAAGAAAAATAGTTTGAAATTAAATTATTTGGTTTAGGTCATAAAGATTTTATCTCACAAGGCTGAATACAGCCTGAGACGCAATCTCTGGTCTGGGATCCTGTTCTTATTGTCCTTAGTGGTGAACTAATTGCTAGCCTGGGGTACCAGAGAATGGCTGGTTAGTCTCTACAAGAAGGATGAAAGTACCGGAATTGTTTTACAGTCCCCAGATGCCTTAGCAAAGCTCTAGATGTGTATTGTGACACATTTGTGCTAGATTCTGGTTCAGCTTCTAGTCAGGAAAGTACCGTAGGAACCACAGAGTCAGGTGACCAGATGTAATGTCATTCTATAACTAGCAGTGCAATTATTTTAGATATTAGTGAGAGATGTGTTAGTGACAGTACCCTGTCTTGGACCTGACAACAAGACCACTCACCCACTTCATCTTGCTTTGCTTTAGTAAGTAACCAGAGGAATGTACTTCTTCAGTCAGTTAGGAAAATAGTGAGCTTAGCTAAAAGTATTGTATTTCTATATCTGTATGAGTCTTTCCATTTGTGTTATTTTTTATATTTCCTGTGAATTGACACTCTGGTGTTTATTTTAAATAGATATTCAGTATTTTCATGTTTTCCTGTGAGAGAATTACATTTATTTGGTTACAGTGTGGGTTTCATGTGCCTGAAAGCCTTGCTGCTTGGCTTGCAAACATTACCATTTGTATAGTATTAATTTTACTAAGAGTAATTGGGTACCATAATAAGAGCATGAAAGTAGCTGGCTGGTGACAGTGAATCTGCATTATAGTCTGGGCAGAGGGGTGTGTGAAAATCAAATCTGAAGGAATGTGTGTGTCAGCTACTTGTAATAGGGACACAGAGCACTGATTTCTATATAGAGAAAATTGAGTCTTATTTGAACCCTGGAGAGGAAAACCCAGCCCCAGGACTGAGTGTGCTCCCTGTGTGCCCTTAAGGGAAATTGTGCTTGGTGGAGAGAGCTGTATCTGAAAATACTGTGTGTATCCATTTTTGCTCTAAGTGAACATTTCCCACCGGTGTCAGTGGTGAGGATTGAAGCTCCTTGATTAGTGGCCCAGAGGAGGGATATCACATATTGGTGAGCAGTGGTGTGGATATTAATTGAACTTCTGTAGCCTGTAAGCAGTTGTCACTAAAGGTGTATGTACTCTGAGCAGCCATAAGATAAACATACAGAGTTTCATTTTTCACAGCAGTTTTATTTATTTTTGTTTGTGTAATTTAGTCAGGGAAAGCAGGCAAAGATATCAGCAGAGGATTATGGCAAGCTGACAGTTTACCAGATGGCTAAGGTGTGCAAATCCAAAGGACTGGCGCATGCCAACCTGGCTAAAGAGAAAATTATTTCAGCCTTAATTGCACCTGCAGCATGGACCAGCAACGAGGAAGACAACCATTTTGGTGATGGAGATATGCAGCCCTCAGAAACAGGACAGTTCACCTTTTCCTCAGAGGATTTAAAAACCTGTCTAGAGTTAAAGAGACTTGAACTGGAGGCAAAATGCATGGAATTAGAATCCGCAGAGAGACTGTGGACTATGTAGGTTGAAGAAAATGAGAGATTGCCACATTTGGAGACCAAAGACAATGAGAAGCAGCATCAACATGAGAGAGACATGCTGACACTTTGACAGGAACATGGAGGTAATGGGGAAGGGAATAACCAAATCCCAGAAGCAACAAAGGTCCGTAAATGTCTTCCACAGTATAAAGAATGTTGCAATTTTGGTAGTTTTATTCATATATTTGAAAAGGTATGTAGACAATGTGATGTTAACAAAGGGGTCTGACCCCCTTACTCCATGGTAAAGCCGTAACTGCTGTTTCTAAATTGTCTGATACTAATTGTTTAAATTATGACAAGGTTAAACATTGTTTATTGGAATGTTTTAAGTTAATACCTGAAGCGTACAGAAAAAAAGTGCATAGAGACATAAGGCAGATGAAAGTGTATGTGATTATTTTGCTGAGCTAAGTACTTATTTTCTTTGGTAGGTGAATGGTTGTCAGTTGAAAGGCTGGCAGATCTTTTGGTGAGGGAATAAGCCCTTAGAACATTGCCTGAGGACTTGAAAATCAGGTTGGCAGATCAGGAGTGTAACTCTGCAGATGAACTGGGGAGAAAAGGGGATCTCTGCTTGGCAAGCAGGGCACCACTGCACAAGAAGGGGATACTCAATGCTGCACATGGATATAAGGGGACACATGGTGGGCAGCTGAAACCACCCCAACAGAGTCCACCACTAAAAGGGGAAGCCACTAGTTCAGGTACATGGCCAGGATTAAGATTTATATGTTGTAAATGTAACCAGAGGGGCCATGTAGCATATAGATGACCACTGAAGCAAGGTGGGGAACAAAAAGTGAGGGAGCCAGCAAGTGGGAATAACAGTATGCCAGTGGTAAGTTGTTTGTAGACAACAGGGGTACCAAACTATCACTGGAGTTTGTATCCTATCTTAGTGGGTGGAAAACAGGCCACTGCTAAGACAGACACAGCCTCTGACATAACCATTGTTAAGCCTACAGTGGTTGATGAGGAGCAGTACTTGCTTGGGCAGTCCACTCTAGTCAGAGCTTTAGGAGGGACCCCATTGTAAATATTTTTGGCCAGGGTTCAATTTGACTGGGAGGGTGGAAAGGAAGCAAGCAAGTAGGTGTGTTTGAGGATATTCTTGCAGATGTCTAGATAGAGAATGATTTTGATAGCGCAGTACCTTGGGGGCATGCAGTTACACATGGTCAGGCTTGGAGACAGGCATGTGGGTCTGGTAGCCTGGGGGACACTGAGACAGACTCCACACCTGAAGCTGAGGCTGATCATGTGGCTATTTCAGGCAGGAATCTATCCTGTAGCAGTGAGACTGAAGGTGAGCCACAGCTGCTGATAGGTACTGATGTTCCCTTGGACAGAGTGACTGCAAGGGCAGGGGTGAGTGGTAGTACCCAGGCTGACAGTGAGGCACCACTGTCAGAAGATACCAGATTTCCTGTGGAAGGGGAGCTGGGAAGAGTCACAAAGGCTCAGCTCTAAGACCGTACACTATGAGGCTTGAGGGAAGTAGCTAAGGAGGCACTTGATTCTCAAAGAAAGGGGAGTCTGTATACTGGTACAAAGGGTTACTGTATAGAGAGCGGACCTCTGAGGGAGGGCTAGAGGGTGAGGTAGTACAGCAGTTGGTAGTGCCTAGAGCCTACCATCTAGCACTTTTAGCCATAGCCTATGACATTCCTTTTGCAGGTCATATTAGCATAAAGCGTACAAGGAGATGTATTATGCAGAACTTTTATTGGCCTGGGATTGCAAGAGATGTAACAGGGTACTGCAGGACCTGTGAGCAGTGTCAAAAATAGGCAAGGCAGGGAACAAGGTCAAAGCTCCTTTCATGTCTTTGCCTGTGATTGAGTAGCAATTTCAGAGGGTAGCTATGGATCTTGTGGGGCCTCTGAATACCCTGAATTTTACAGGGAAGAAATGTATCTTGGTGGTAGTAGATTATGCTACTAGAGACCCTGTGGTTGGTCTTTCCTCCATTGAGGCAGAGAAGGTGGCAAATGCTTTGTTAGAGATTTTCAGCATGGCAGGTTTCATGAGAGAAATAGTGATTGACAGAGGTGCCAATTTCATGTCAGACCTGCTGGTTTGTCAGTGGGAGTGCTGTGGTTTGAAGCACCTAAAGACCAGCCCTTACTACCCCCCTGGATTAATGGTCTTGTGGAGAGGTTAAACTCTACACTAAAGACCATGCTAAGGGCATTTGCAGACCAGTTTAAAAGAGAGTGGGACAAATATTTGCCCCATCTGCTGTTTGCATACTGAGAGGTAGCCCAGGAATCTACAGTTTTTTTCACCCTTTGAGTTACTGTATGGGCATAGAGTGACGGGGCCCTTGAATTTGATTTGTGATGAGTGGGAGTGTGAGTTTGAATCCCACAAGGTGTCTGTTGTGGAATATGTTCTAAACTTCAGGACAATGCTTAGGGTGCTCATGGACTTGGCCCAGGAGAATCTGGCAGGAGCCCAACAGCAGAAAAAGGTCTGGTATGACAGGAATGCTTGAGCCTGACAGCATTTTATGAGACAGCAAGTTATGATGCTCATTGCTGTCAGACACAATAAGTTGAGGCAGCTTGGGAAGGATCCTTCAAAGTGGTGAGGAAAGTCAGTGATGTTAACTACATGATAGAACTGCTAGGCAGGAAGCAGGGGCACATACTGTACCATGTTAACATGATGGAGCCTTACCATGATAGGGGAGCCCTATTGCTGAGTACTTGCAGTGTGTGGCAGGAGGAGTCTGTGGGGGATCTGGTGACTGATCTCCTCAGTAAGTCTTGGACTGACACCTCAGTGGAAGGGGTGGCAATATCCCAATAGCTATCCCCTACCCAGGTTCAAGAAATCCGAGCAGTGTTACAAGGGTTTGGGGACATGTTCATGGGAAAACCTAGTACCAGGAGTGGGGTCAGCAATGCCAATGCAGATGGGATCTCAAGACAGGGTGTGGGTTAATCTGTTCCTAGACAGGCTTATTCCTCTCAAGCAATGTTTCTCCAGGGTCACTTGAGAAACTAGCTTGTGCCTTCAAAGGCGGGAGAGATGTGATGATGTGAGGTACTGCCAACTATGCCAGGTAGAGTATGGCAGTGCATGTGTAACATATGCCAACATAGCTAGCTGGAGTTTTGTAAAGAATTTTATGTCATTTGTATATCAAACTGATGTGTACAGATACTTGTGTTAAAAATATATTTGTAAAGCTGCTTGTGTTAAAAATGTATCAACAGTGGGTCCTGCTGGACAGAAAAGAAATATACATCTATGTTAGGCTGCATTGTGGTAACTGTTGAAATGTATTTATGTTAACAGAGGATGCTGGAAGGTAGGGGGTTAAGTTCAGTCCAGCTTACCGTAAGAAAATAGTTTGAAATTGAATACTTGGTTTAGGCCATAAAGATTTTATCTCATAGGCCTGAATGCAGCAAGAGACACAACATCTGGTTTGGGATTCTGCTTTTATTGTCCTTAATGCTGAATTAATTGCTATGCTGGGGTACCAGAGAATGGCTGGTTAGTCTCTACAAGAAGGATGAAAGTATTGGAATTGTTTTACAGCCTTCAGATGCCTTAGCAAAGCTCTAGGCATGTACTGTGACACATTTGTGCCAGATTCTGGTTCAGCTTCTAGTCAGGTGGGTAGTGTAGGAACCACAGAGTCAGGTGACCAGATGTGATGTCATTATATAGCCAGCACTGAAATTATTTTAGATATTAGTGAGAGATGATATGATAGGGACACTTAGCACTATGTCTTGGGCCTGACAACAAGACCACTCACCTACTTCATCTTGCCTTGGTTTAGAAAGTAACCAGGGAATTATAATTCTTCAGTCAGTTAGGAAAATGGTGAGATTAGCTAAACGTATTGTTTTTCCTGTATCTGTATGAGTCTTTCCATCTATGTTATTGTTTATATTTCATGTGAATTGAAACTCTGGTGTTTATTGTAAATAGATATTACGTATTTTCATGTTTTTTTATTTTATTATGTATTATTAAATATACCTATACCTTTCATTGTGGCTGATCTTTTAGAAAATAGTTTAACCTTTGAGAGAATTGCATTTATTTGGTAACACTGTGGGCTTCATTCTCCTGAAAGTCTTGCTGCTTGGCTTGCAAACATTACCATTTGCATAGTATTAATTTTACCAAGAGTAATTTGCTACCCTGGTAAGAGCCTAAAAGTAGCTGGCTTGTGGCACTGAATCTACCTTATAGTCTGGGCAAAGGGGGATAACTGCTAAATCTGTGCCAGCAGCCTTTCTCAGGTGTGTGTGTGTGTGTGTGTGTGTGTGTGTGTGTGTGTGTGTGTGTGTGTGTGTGTGTGTGTGTGTGTGTGTGTGTGTGTGAAAATCAAACCACAAAGAGTGTGTCAGCTACTTGGAACAGGGACACAGAGCACTGGTTTCTGCAGAGAGAAAGGTGGAGTCTTATTTGGGGCCTGAGAGGAAAACTCAGCCCCAGGACTGAGTGTGCTCCCTGTGTGCTCTTAAAGGAAATTGTGCTCGGTGCAGAGAGCTGCATCTGAATATATTGTGTGTGTTCATTTTTGTTCTAAGTGAATGTTCCCCACTGGTGTCAGTGATGGGGACTGAGGTCCCTTGATCTCTGGCCCAGAGGAGGGAGGTCACAATGTGTCTGGCACAGCATAATATATAAGCATTTTTATATACATACAACAGCTGACATTATCCTTTCTAAGTCATGATCTGAGAATGTCTATGTACATTCTTATAGGTACTCTCAGCTTAATGCATCAGCAATGTACATTTCCCTACCAGGTTAATATATAGCTGACAAGTCAGACCAAACCTTTTTGCCTTAGATTTATTTGTGACATTTATCACATTCATAAAAAATACCCCACTTTTTATTTGACACATAAAGTCTGGAAATCAGACACTGCTCTGGGGCCATATATAATAGGTTGACCTTGTTCCAGTATAACTGTTCTAATACACAGCTGATGAACTTGCATCCCAAAAGGTTTGGTCACATCATGATAGCAAAGAGTATGAGATTCAGTTAGAAGTTCTTTAAAACAAAAACTTTATTACTGTACCAGCTTCCAGTGCTGTACTGTGTCGTTTTTAAGTTACTTGCATAATGGCATAGACATAGATTAAGTATGAACTTGTAAGTTGTTGTTGTTTGTTGTTCTTCTTTCGGCTTTTCCCGGTTAGGGGTCGCCACAGCGAAACACCAGTCCGCTAATGATTGGCAGTAGATTTTTATGGTGCTGAGGTGCCAGCCCAATGTCCAACCTTCAACGAAGGCACACCCATTTACGCATGTCTTTCAGATGCCACTCGACCGCAGGGAGGACATGCAGACTCCACACAGAAGGTGCTCCAGCTGGGAATCGAACGGTAGAACCTCTTGCTGTTAAGTATGAACTTGTAACTTGTAAGTGTTACACCAAAACCAAGATTCTCAATATTGATTATCTGTCTGAGCTCTCCATATAAACAACTGGTTTTCAGCATCAGGTTAAATACTTTGACTCTACAGAACATGTCCCATGTGTCTCTTATGTTTCTGCTACATTTCATCTCACAAAAAAATTAATTGAAACTTAAATTGGTGAAGCAAACAAGTTGAATCTTCAACTGGAATAAAATCAGCAAAACAAGTATTTTTCTGCAGACTGGGCTCACCCCCACATCTCCCTGCCTTATATGCACTATATACTAATGCACAATGAGAGAAAAAGAAAAGCCCACCCAGTTTCGATCATTCAAAACATACAAATAGAAACTGTACTAGTAGTGATTTCCTATTGTGATTGCAATTGGGGAGCTCTAAATCAGGGAAATAGAAACTGTAGAGTTTAAATTCATTCAATTCCCAGTAAATCATGTGTAGTGAAATCATTTACTTGTCATACACAACAGGTATCTGTCTCTGATTTTCTATTATTTTGTTGCTGTGAGGCATTTTTTCAGTCTCATGTACTGCTGTTTCTTGGTTTATTCCCAAACCCATGTCATCAGTGATATTTACATCACTTTCCAAACCTTCAGTTATTTGTGCAAAAGCTCCCTGAAAGAAACTCAGGTGCTGAAGAAATTACAAACAGACATTCTCTAGAATCTGTATCTCCTGCTGAAGTATTAAGTGTACACACCTTTGAACTGTCTGGGTTAAGTTTGGTTTATCAAAAGTCCTGATTAACACAAAGCAGTGAAGAATATTTACCTCTAGGACATCATAAGACAGTGTTCCCTCAGAATCTATACATATTTCAATCTTGTCTGGTTTAACTATTGTTAACCATAGAGGTCACCCATAGTGTATGTTCATTTTGTTGTTTAATCACACCAGTATGCACCATTCCTTTAATTTATTTCTCAGTTTTCTGTAACAGTGCTACAGGAACTATTTTTTGTGCATGAATGACTGTTGAAACATCGGGATGTATTTTTATACTCTGCTGACCTGGAACACAACCAAAACCTGAGAATAAATCTTTATGCAATACAAATAAATGCTGTCATAAATCTATGAATCACTTCCTGTATGAATGTGCAAGTTGACTACTTCTGAAATATACAAACTCTGCACTGTTTGTACTTGTGACTGTCTTCACAAATCTGTGTTTGTGTTGACTGATTGTATGCTGCCTTCTTACACACTGAGATTGCAATTGCATACTGTGTGTTCATTTTATCATATTCAGTTATTCACAAGCCATCCTATCCCAAGTATTTGGTTATTGCACTGATAGATTTTGAAAGAAAAGACTTTAGGTTTTGCCTTTATAAACATAGCACAGCTCTTTGTGACCAAATTGTGTTAATATATGTCAAGAATAAATCATTAGTGTAGATTTAGAGCCTTTTTCACTGTCATTTGAGATCAGGTATTTGAATGCAGTTTTAGGATGTTACATTTTGCAGTCATGTCAAGCTTAAAATTGCGATTTTTGCCATTTATATAACGTCTCCTAATTCAGTGATTCTTCTGGTGCTAATGCCACTGTATGTCAATGGCTTCGTTATAAGGAGTATTCACTGTACACACCAGCTGGATTCACAAATAGTTCTTTGCCTTAGCTTTATGTGATTCAGCAAAAACAGTGAACACATTCATTTGACTCAGATACTTTCAAAAGTTTACATTGTCTCTCATTTTTCTTTTGCACAATTTAAAGAAATGTTTAAAAAAACACATTTGGCTTGACAAAACTTGATGGAATGCAGGTAACTACTCTTTGAACATAATACAGTTTGTTCAGCTGAATTTCTTTTATATTTAACTGCACCATCAGCAGGGTCTGTCTTAGGTCAAGTGGTGCTTCACAGTACCCCCCACACGACCTGGTGCCCCCATCTTGGTTTATTTACACCATCCAGTTTAGTGGAAAAGCACCCTAGCTTGAGCAGCGCCCTAGGTGGCCGCCTAGTTGGCCTATGCCTAAGGCTGGCTATGACCATCAAAACAGGGCATTTTGCTAGGCCTGTTTCTTCACTGTGTTCAAACAGACTCATTTTCTTATTTCTAGCTGATTTTTGCATCGTTTTAATTTTACACACATCAAGATCCTCTGCAATTTCCTTAATTTCAATGATTGTTAATTTGGCTGTTGTACACATGCACACAGCTTTTCAAGTGTTAACTCCAACCCTGACAACAGTTTGCTTCTGATTTTATCATTCTTGATGCTTCATACATTTCTCTCTCAGCAACATACCTCTCAAGCTCTTATAGCAAAAAATCTGGACAAGGCAATAAATAATGGAAGACAGAGGCCCAAAATAGGGATTTTTTTAAAAAAAAATATATTGCTCTTGCAAACTTAGAAAATTGAAAGAATGACAAAAGTTGCACTGATATAAATTTTCTGAAGGGTATGAAGTCTGAAACTCAAACGTCTGTCATTATTTTCTGACATTATTCCTCAATGATTTACCGATTTTATGATAAACAGACTGAGAATATGAGGCAAAAGTCTGTAATTCTGTGAAAATCTGTATAGTTGAGAGGTATGCTCAACAATGTGTCAAGCAGATCTCCAGACTCACACTATTTAGATATCTAACCCAGCTAAGTTTCATAGATATCAATACACTCTTGGGGCCCTTGGTTTGTAGTAAAACTGAGTGTTAGCTATATGGTAGCTTCATTTTCATTCTGGTTATGGATTATAAGATATAGTCACACTTTATAGCTTGCTCTCCTTAAAAGAATTTAAGATTAGATTAGGTTTTTAAGTAGACAAATGTTATATTTTGGGGACACATACCAGGCACATAGAAAAGGTTTTCTCAACTGGAGAGTCTCATCATTGTACACAGGTGTCACTGAAATTGTCCCCTATTAAAAACAGTTAGGAATTTTAGATAGATACAGCTGTATAATTTATGTACCCCTGGAGAAAGCTTTCACCAAAATTTCTTCTCCCATGGTTCATAGGTTCATAGGTGTGTACTAGGCTAATGGCCCTGGGGCCTTTACAAGCCTAGTCATAGGATTACCCTGGCATTGTGCCACCCAACCTTAGTTCCCAATGCCTCTGTCGAGTAGAGCCACTGGAGTTATCCCCAGGGTGAATTTTCTATTTCCCATCCACTCATCAAGATTTGTCTTGAAGAGAGTCAGCGAGGTACTCTGCTTGACATGTATGGGAAGTCTATTCCATAGCATGGGCAGTATCTGGGTTATGAACCTGTCCCTCCAGTATGTTCTGTTGATTTTGGTAATGAGGTTGAGGTCTCTGGAGCGTGTGGTGCAGCAGGATTGGGATTTCTTTAGATGTAGCATTTCTAACAGAGCTGGGTCAGACATAGCTTTGTAAGTCAAGCAGAGATTGCCTCTAAGTAGGCGATATGAGACAGAGAATAGTTGGAGTTTTTTTGAGTCTGTCCATATAGGACAAGTGTTTAAGGCCTAGGATCCTCTTTGTGAGGTACTTTTCCTGCCTCTCCAGTTGTTGGCAGGTGTCTAGTGAGGTACATGCCAAATGAGGCATTGTACTAGATGATTGGCCTAATGAGGGAAGAGTAGAGGGAGACAATGACCTCTTTATTTCTGGAAGCAAAACCCTTAGTAATGAGATGTGCTACAACGAAGGACTTTCTGACCACAATGGCAATGTGGTGATCAAAAGAGAAGTTGCTGTCAACCTGTCTTCCCATATCTCTTATAACGCCTTCTGTCTTCAGTGGACTACCATCGATGTGGTAATTCATGGGAACTGGGTTTTTCCCAAAGGGGATGATGACACATTTTTTGGCATTGAGCTTAAGGCCATGGTTCTGACACCAATCGTTGGTCTCAGTGAGGCCTCTCTGTAGGATGTCAACATCACTTGGAGAGTTAATAATAGCTCCCAGCTTGCAATCATCTGCAAACTTTGTCAGCCAGAGTCCCTTTGTGTTGGTCTGGACTTCAGAGAAGTAGATACCAAACAGGAGAGGACCCAGGACCGAACCCTGTGGGACTCCACTCTTGACTAGTCGGCAGTCTGACTTGGAGTCAGCTACTTTCACACTGTGGGTTCTATCTGTGAGCCAGTTTGCAACTCACCTAGTGATATAGGGGTTGATGCCTAGCTTAGTGAGTTTTTCTATGATTCCTGTGTGGGGAAATGGTATCAAAGGCCTTGGCCAGATCAAGTTAGGCTGTATGAACCACCTTGCCTTCATCCACAGCTCTGGTGACTGACTCAAAAAAGTCGACCAGGTTGAGCAGACATGATCTACCCTTCACAAAACCAATCTGTGTGGGATCCAGAGTTTGGAGATTCTCTATATCCTTGTTTATTAGGTCCATGATGATGTGTTCCATAGCTTTGCATATCAGACTCATCAGGCTAATGGGGTGATAGTTCCCATGGTCTGTAGTCACTCCTCCTTTGTGGAGATGGATGACTGTAGCAGTACACCATTCAGTAGGGACAAAGCCTGTGGTGAGGCTGTGATTGAACAGGGCACACAGGTGAGGTGCCAGTTCACTCTGTAGTTCATGCAGAACACAGCCAGGGATATTGTCAGGTGCCATAGAAGCTGCATTCTTGGCCTTGGATAGTGCTGTTTTAACCTGCACAGTTATGTAAAGAATCTCCAGAGTATTCTTTACATAACTATATAAGGTCTTGTGGTTGTCTTTACTATCTGCTGCAATTCTGTTTTCATAGTTAGCTTTAGACGATTTGATGGGGGATATCAACTTTTTGTTGAGGGTGATAAGGGTGTTTTTCCAGTCTTGGGACTTCACTTTATTCCACATTGACCACCACATTGCCACTGTGGTCAGAAAGTCCTTCTATGTGTCAAATCTCATTACTAAGGATTTGCATCCAGGAAGAAAGAGGTCATTGTCTCCCTCTACTCTTCCCTCATTAGGCCAGTCATTGAGTACAATGCCCCATTTGGCATGTACCTCACTAAACACATGCAACAACTGAAGAGGCCGCAAAAGTACCTCAAAAGAGGATCCTAGGCCTAAAACATTTGTCCTATATGGACAGACTAAAAAATGCCTATCATGGGTTGTGAGCTGCTTCGACTTTGGATCCCATTCTGACACCATGTCGCATGTCTCATGTATTTGAATGAGAATGAGGCTGGGTATGCTTTCAAGTTGTTTATTATACATACACACATCAGGAGCTGTAACGTGTACATATACTTTGTACTTCATATGTTTACTGACTGACTTGTTACTTCTACAACACTCACATGTGCACCTCCATTCACACTGTCTTCACAAAATGGCACTTATCTCACACATGCTCAGTAACGTATATGCATGTGCTGTCTAGCTACAGTGGCTGACTAGGTTCAATATACACACTGATCTACAGTCACCTCTAAGGTCACCATTAGTCAGGAAAAGGCAGGTATATGTTTTTTCTATAGAGTGAAGTATCTACTTTTCATTATTCTTTGGTGACTGCATACTGGAAAGAATAGTATTTCTGAAACATTATGCATGGATTTCTGTGATTCAAACATTTGTATTTTGGAAGGAGTTTTGCTTTCCATCACAAATGTGTACCTGCTATAGTTTAATTTTGAAGTACAGAATAATTTGGCCTCATTACAGGGATCTTTCTTTGACAAGCAATTAAGGAACTAGTTATGTGTCTTCCCAAAAGAGTAGTTAAAAGAGGTAATAGCTAAAAATCACTAGTTTGGAATAAAGTAAGAAAACAGTGAGGATAAGAAAATATATAGAAGTTGGAAAGAGTGAGAACCAGGAGAAAAATATATAGCTGGAAATGCAGTGTAAAATGACTGAAATGAACAGAAAAAGAGCAAAACTACTGAAAACAGCACTGTACATGGGTGTGACGATTATAGAAGTAGGTGCTTGTAGTAGAATTGGTGGAATTCCAAAGCTGTATGTAGAAGGCATGGCAAGATTGCTCAGTCAGGTCAAGGAAACATGCACATCATGAATTATATTTATTTGTCAGCTGAAGATTAAAAAACACAGACATTTACAGAAATAGAAGTAAACTCACATGGAAACACTGCAGGAATATAGGAACTAGGCAGCTGATCACAGGGAGCATATAAGAATTAGCCATATCCATCTTTAAGCAGACACACTTAAAAGTTGCCACTCCTTATGAGTACTCATTAGGGCCCTAATCCTAAATCAAGCATGACTGTACATAATAATCCTGGTGTAAATTTATGTCTACCCATTCAGTCATCAAGCACTCGTCTTTAAAGCAGACAAAATATTACTTTACTTGACCTGTAAGGGTAGCTTATTTCATAGACTGGGAATACTTTGAGTGAGGAATGTATCCCACCAGTTTATTTGTTTGTGTAAATTTAATTCCCTAGTATGGATGTGTATAGAGCCACTGCTTTTTTTAATGAGGCCAAATAGGAATTGCTTTTTTCATTGTTCGAAAAGCGAGACTCTTGTTACCTCAGAGCTCTTGGTAGACTACTGATATAAGGAAAGTTATGTTAATCTTTTGGGATAGTTGAAGACCTTTATTTATTTATTTTTAAGAAGACCTTTATTTTTTGGTTAAAAATCATAGGGGCCTTTCCAGTTGAGCACTATGCTTGAATTTGTACATACCAAAGGATGCAATGTATTAGATGATGAATCTGATAAGGGAAGAATACAATGGTAAGATGACTCACACATTTAAATCTCCTCATTAGCCTGCATTGGTGGATTACAACTTCCAGAAACTCAGATAACATCCCTTTGAGAATGTCTGAACAGAGAAACAGACAGGATGTCCTCCTTCCCCTTTGTTATTTGCATTATATTTAGAGCCACTGGCAAAGAAAATAAGGGACTCAGAAATTCAAGTATATAATTGGCATGGTAATCCAGAAAAGGCTTTATTTGCAGACAGTATTATTTTATACCTTATAAAACCAGAAAAGGCATCTCAATATTGTGGAACATTCTATGACAATTTCAAGCCTTTTTGGGATATACAATGAATGAAGATAAAACAAAGGCTAAGGCTCTAAACTATGTAACCACATATGAATTGGTTCAGCAATACCCATATTTAAGGATATGTGGGAAGAGGCTAAACAAAATATAATACAAAAACTGAGAAACTGGAAGCTGTTGTTCATGGATATGGATAGCAGGATGCAAGCAGTTAAAATGTTTTTAGTTCCTTTAATTTTAAGTACAGGTCAGGCATATTTTTATCAGACAGAGGAGAAGTTGTAGATAGTAATTGATAAAGAGTTGAAAGATTTTATATGGGAGGGGAAGAAGGCTAGGGTAAAGTGGGATAAGCTGATCCTTCCAATAGAACAAGGTGGTTTAGGATTACCTGTTGTGAAGGGATATTTTAGAGCTACACAGTTAAGGCTCATATATGTAACTCAAGCAGAAAGCTATAATTCAAAGTGGGAGGGGATGATGATGAAATATGGGGAAAACTCAGGAAATAAGGAGACAGTACGATTTTGGATACAGATATTTAAAGAGAATAAAAACAGCCATGCAGAATATTATATTTATAAAGTAGCAGAAAGTATTCAAAGAACTAAACCAACACAAGAATGGAGAAAGCAGATTCTGCAAATAGGGATAACTGCAATTAGGGGTACAGAGAATATGCAAGACAGGCTGGAATTTACTGGAGAAAGCTGGCAAATGAACCTAGGTACTGAAAACAAATAACTAGAGATGGAAAGGTAATAGAATGGGAAGAGGCCAAGAAGACATTTGGACTGCAGGCTACAGACTGCCGTACCTGTCAGGAACTGATATCAGAGTATAGGCAAAGAGAAAGAGATAGGGGAATCCTAAGTGAAAGGTCTGCTCTAGTAGAGTTTTTAAGTTAATCTAGAACATAAACTGCTGTTAAAAAGGGATAATTAGTTGGGCATATAAAATATTGCACAATAACTATATGAATCAATCAGAGGATATTGGCTGGATAATTAATTCACAAAGAAACAATGGGAGGACACATGCATGGTTACCAAAGATGCAACAAAGTCTAGAAGATTTAGGATATTTGCTTGGAAGTGTTTGCATAGGTATTTTTATACCCCAAGCAGACTCCAAAAATTTTTCCTCAGGTAGATGCCAATGTTGGAGATGGGACAAGAATGAGGTAACTAGGAGCATATGGTTTGAGAGTGTAATGAGTTGGCAGACTTTAAAAATTCCCTTCTGAGTACTCTGTCAGAAATATTGGGTGAGCAAATGTGTATAACTAAGGAAATGATTTTTTAGCTGGGATACAGGATCTGAACTGCTTAGACATAGTAAGGCCTTGTTAAGTTTAATTCTGGTGGCTGCCAAAAAAGCAATTGCTAGAAAATGCAAATCAAAGTCTAAACTAACTGTATTTGAAGTAGTGAATATTGTAACAGAGACAAAGGAGCTGGAAGTGGGATCTTTAGAAAAGGGTAGGAGCAAATTACATTAAAAAAAGGAAATTGTGGGAGCAATACATGCAGATTAATGTTTTGGAGGAGGAGCGAGGTTTAAGGGAAGTCAGGAATTGATCAATTTGTGTAATGTTAAACTGATGATAATTGCACAAAAAATGTGTGTGAATGTCTGTAACTGTGAACTTGTTAATATTGCTTGTCTTCTCTTATATAAACGTATGTTTGCCTATGTCTTTAAGTGATAATTCAATAAAGGTGTTAAAAAAGATCCATTTGGGAACTTCCCTTTTTCTTTATTATTAAATACATTTGATTTCTTTCCGTTTCATTAAAAAAATCATGCCCCTGCTAAAGAATGATTATGTCAAAAATTCAGGATATGCTCTCCCTTCTTCCTGACTCTATTCCCTTTTCCCCCAGGCTTTCATTCAACTGAGCAGCTTGGCCACAAATAATCTTAGACAAGTGGGTGCTGAGAATAATTCAGTGAGAATACTCATAGTAGTGGACAGAAAATCCTCCCCCCTTTGGGAAAATCCTTCTGTACTTGCAGACAGACACATCTTTTCTGTCTGATACTCTCTGACGAGTTCCAAGCAGGAGTTATAGAACTAGTTCCTGAACCATAAAAAGGAAAAGATGTTACACCAGAATAATTTTGGTACTGAAAAAGGAGCTACTGAACATAGTAGTGTTAAATGCCTTTCTGATAGTACCCAAATTCAAAATGCTAATCCTACAGATAATTCTACCCCTTCTTCCTGACCCTGTTTCATGGCGACTTTACATCTGAAGGATACATTTTCTCACATTCCATTTGCTCACAGCATCAAGTTGTCTCACATCCTCACAAAGAATTGTCTTCCTTGGGGTGTACGATGGACACTGAAAACATATGGCCTTTCTACTAACGACATAGTCCTGACTGCTGAGAACATTTTCAGGGATTTCTGTCTTCAAGAAGCTGCCTCTACAAAGAAGTTTCTCACAATTCTAGGCCTCGTGGTATCAGTGATTTTTGTGACACCACTGGTCAGACTTGCATGAGAAAGATTCAGTGGTACTTAAAAAAATGTTGGACCCAGCACTTATTTCCTCTGGGGTTCCAGGCGTACCTCTCAACCTGTCAGACAAAGAAATCTGGAAAAAGCAAAAAAATAATGGCGGGACAAAACCCAAAAATAAGGACAGATTTTAAATATTGTTCATATAAACTTAAATAAAAAGTTGATAGAATAAAAGGTTGTATGTTAGCATGCATTTTCCGAAGAATGTGAATTCTGAAACGCAAATAGCTGACATTATTTAGTGATTTTCATCCTCAATGAATTGCCTGAAAACCATAAGAATATGAGGCAAAAATCTGGACAATCTGTAAAAATCTGGACTGTTGAGAAGTATGGTTCCAAGTGCTAGTGCTGTATTTTGTGAAATGAGGGTTACAGTGGTGAGCGGATCAGACAACTCTCAATCCAGATGTGCCTTTTCCCCTCCAGACCCCGGTTTAGCCAGTCCAGATGGACTCATCAGATTTTTCTTGGGAGACAATATCCAGGGGAGTTCTAGTGCAAGGCTAATGTGGTCCTTTGGATGCTACAAAGTGCACAAAAATCAAACAAATATTAACAATGATTCAGATTCTAAAAAAGTTCTTCACCACTTATGGTCTCTAGTTCCCCTTTTTATTGGTCATAGACAACACCACAATCGTATGATACTTTATAAAACAAGAGGGTACACGTTTATATCCTCTTTGCCACTTGGCAATGATGGCCTGGGAGCTAGTCTTACAGCAGTCTGATGTTTCAGAAATCATGCATCCCATCAGAGCAAAACTTAGTGGCAGACAGACTAAGTAGATCCTGGACAGACCCTCACAAGTGGAAAGTTAAGACAGAGGTCTGCCTGGATTTGGTCCAGATGTGGGGAACACTTCAGATAGCTCTGTTCACTTCCTTTCTAAACAGACATTTAGAAAAATTCTGTTCCAAGACATCCTTTAGCCATGCTTGGAAAACAGAAGTAGTCTCATTCCCTTGGGATGGAATGTTCCTTTGTGCATTTCCACCCTTTCCACTGATACTCATGGTACTTTTGAAGTTTCAGAAAGAATTACCAATGATCATTGTGGTGACTTGCTTTTGGCCCGGGCAAAGTTGATTCTCACTTTCAATGGAATTGGTCAAGACCAATTACTGCAAGCTTCCTCACACTCTGGATCTGCTCACACAATGTCAGGGGTGGCTAGTGTACCCAGACTTAGAGTAATTGCCATTGACAGCATGGATTATTCTATCTTAATACCTTTTGGGCACTTGTTCAATGAGGTTGTGCATGAGGTATTTAAGGATCATGAAAACATGGAACTAGAAAATCTTATGTTTACAAGTGGAAGAGATTTTTCTAGGTGGTGCCTAAATGATATCAGAGGACCTGGTATGGTGTTTACCTGTCTGATTTTAAAATGTTTGTGTGAGCTGTTCAATGATGCCTTATCTTATGCATCTAAGAAGGTGCATCTTGTGGCCATCTCAGCTTGTCTGCCCATGGATCCCCCTCTTTCATCTGTTTTTGTAGTCAAATATTTTATGAAAGGAGTGTTGCACTTGAGACGCCCTGAAAAGCATATTCCTCCTCCTTGGGATCTCAACTTTGCTCTTGAAACTTTTACCTTATCTCCTTTTCAACTTGCCTTCCAGGCTGATTTGAGGTTCATCACTTGGAATAGTGTTTTGCATACTGCTCTAACATCTGCAAGATGAGTCTCTGATCTGAATGCTGTCATGGTGGGCCAATCTTATCTGATTTTCCACAAGGACAGGGTTGTTTTATGCACTAATTCTTCTTTCATGCCAAAAGTTGTTTCTGAATTTACCCTGACTCAAGCCATCAATCTCTCAATTTTTTTCTGTAACCTAAAAACAAGGAAGAGAATATTCTGCATACCTTGGATATGCACAGGCAGCTCAGGTACTACCTTGACAGAACTAATCCATTCAGGAAATCTTAACAGCTGTTTATTTCCTATTCTGTGGCTATGAAAGGTAAACCTGTCTCTTAGCAAATTGGTTGTTCTCTGCTGCTTTTCTTTTTTTTTGCTACTCCCACCATGGTAAATCTATTCCAGGCAAGGTTAAGGCACATTCCGCCATAGACCTATCCTCTTTGGTGGCATGTTGGATGGGACTGGACTCTAGAAATATTCTAGAGGCAGCAACTTGGATCTCTGTTCATACCTTTACAAAGCACTACAAACTGTATTCTTCCTCAAATTTCAGATAAGGCTTTGTGAGGCCATTTCCCAGGGGCTCTTGGATCCATATCCTTCTTTCTCCCAGTTAGGGTAAGATTTGGGAATCTAGCCATATGCCACTGAGACAGTGTGAATGATGAACATAGTACAGTTGCATAAATACTTCTTACCTGTAACAGCAGATGTTTAAATTTCACACTGCCTCAGTGGCAGCATCCACCCACCATCCTGCTTATTTTGTATGCAGTTCAATGGTATCTGACATTGTTGTTTTGGTTGGCTTTGTTTATCTGTGTTGGTGTTTTGTGGCTGCAAATTGGTTGGTTTCAGAAAATTCTTGCTTTGACCTACTTAGCATTAATAGCCTGAATAACTGACTTATCTGTGACATGGGTTAGGTTCCCCTAATGGAGGAGGCTTAGCCAATCCCCTATCACAGACAGTTAGAGGAAGGTTTTCTGAGATCTGGAAGGCTGCCAGTGTGGGTTTGTGCAGGCACAGAACCCATGTGCTACTGAAGCAGTGTGAAATTCGAACAGCTACTGTCACAGGTAAATAGGACTTACACAACTGTACATTTTGCCTGACAAAAAAAAATAATTTATAGTCAAATTCAAACTAATTCTTCATCTGAAAATCTTTATGAGGTCCAACATAAATCTGAAAACTAACAAACAAAGGAATTTATGAGGTAATAGCTATATTAATAAAGATGACTGTTTACAAAGGTGAATATATTTGACAAAAGTTGGCAGTGGGGCAGTTCTTGCAGTGATTGTCAATAAAAAGAAAGATTCAGTAGAATATCTTGCAATCATCAATAAACTTGAATTTGTCAGGAATGGAAGTGGTAACAGGTTAATTTTTTTTTCTTTTTGAAAATGTGGTCTGTAGTCTGGAATAGAGTAGAAATGAGGAAAATGAATGCATATATTTCTTTGTGTAAAAGCATTTTACACATAGATGCTACATGCATGTTAGTTTGCTTGGATCTGTACTGGATCACTTAAAATATTACAATGTATCTTGATTTGCAGTTTTTGTGACGTGCCTTTGTATACTTTCCAGTTTCTTGATATATCACAAAATGACGACTCGTTCTCAATATGTGGTCTGAAAAAACTCTAAATATTAGAGTTAACGTAAGGTCTACATGCCTTGATACAACTATGTAAAAGGGGTCATACTTCTCCAAGTTAACAGGTTATTGCATTCACATTTGACGCAAATGATAAGGAGCTATCCAAGATGTTCATGATTCCCACTGACCCAGTGGCATTTCGGCATTTTGGGTTATGTGTCAAGGTACTGGCCACCTTTCAAAACTCAGACTTCTCTCCCTGTCTCTTCCTGTGACAGTTTATTGGCTGAAAGTATCCTGAGAGGGAACCCTTCCGCTATGACAGAAAGTGAGTGTTCAGTTTTTTTTTTTGCCATCCAAAGATGAAAGTCTTCTGACTCTTTAGAGGATGCAGTGCTGCTTTTTCTGGCTTACTGCTCAGATTATCCCCATTTAGGGATCCCGTTACTCTCATTTTATTATTACATCTATTATTCTCTTTATATTTGTATGCTTATTTTTTTTAAAAAATATTTGTTTAAAACCCGTGGTAGTGGTGCTGCCTCACAGCAAGACGTTGTCCCGTTCGATTCTCAGCTAGAGCATTTTCTGTATGGAGGCATGCGTGAATGGGTGTGCCTTTGTTGAAGGTTGTGCATCAGGGCTGGTAACTCAGCACGTAAAAATCCACTACCAAACATTAGTGGACCGGAGTTCCGCTGTGGCGACCCCTAACCGGGATAAGCCGAAAGATACAACAATTTGTTTTAATATTTTATTTCTGTCAGTGGTTACAGTAATTTCTGTGGAAATTTCTGCTTGTAGCAGTGCTTATCTGGATTAAATCTTTAACAAATGTTTGTTTTTACTGTTTAGAGGAAATATTCAGTATTTATCTCAGAAGTGTAGTGTGTATGTGGGCTATTAGACACTAGGACATTAGGGGCTGTCTCGTGTAGTTAGAAATGTTAATGTTGCTACTCTGCTTTATTTTCAGCTTTTGACAGGAAAATATTGCAGAACTTGGATTTGTTTCAGCATTTATATATTATTTAAAATCCGTATGACTCAGCTCTGTGTGTTTTTAACACTGGATCACAATTTTTGCCACAAAAGAAGTTACCTGAATATATTGTGGAGATTTTACTCTTTCTGACAAGAAACTGTAGTTTAAATTGCTATTAAACATCACTTTGTGGCAGTATAATGTGATTAAAGTGTATAGAGACAATTTCAAACACTCACTTGGCACATTGGTTGCTTTGGTGTTTGGACTTTGCGTACTGGAAAATATTTAACTTCTGCCAATTGTAAAAGAACTCTGAACACATTTCAAACTTTTTTTGTGATAACAGCACAGTTTGGCAGTGTTTAGTTGTATGAGGACATACTTATTACTAGAAACGTTAAGTGCTTATTGTGATACACTATCCAGTACTATCAATTCATTATTCTGGCTGGTGTTCTTTCCCCTGACTTGATGTAGCCTTACTCTGGTACATCCCCATCAAATCCAGTTGCACATAAAAAGAAAATAAAATATGCCTCAGCCTATGGTTAGTGATTTTTGTCAGAGCCACTGCTCAACCCACAGACCACTTACCTTTTGCCCCATCTCTCTAGTGTAGCTTTTCTGGCTTCTGCAGAATGGGGGTTAGATACATCCTCCAGGGCTGTTCCAGTACCTGTCGCATATATGGGAAAAACAAACCCTTTAGGTGCAGGACTATTCTGCGGTAAAAGACCCCTTGCCAAACATAATACTCTGTCCCCAGATATTGTATCTAGTAGTAAAATTCACAAGAAAGACAATCAGAAGCTTTATCATCCAGCTGATAATCAGATTATTGCTGTTTATAAGGCTGATGTGGTTTTCTTGGCTAAGATTGTTCTACTGCTAGTTTTACTAGAGACCTTTCAGTTGTTTCAGAGAATGATGAGGACTCTGATGAGGACACTGGTGATTTCCTTGTTGACACTGAATCGAGTCACTGATTCTTTGCATGGTGAACCTGAGGTTAAGTCTAAACAAGTGTTCACCTTTCCTCAAATGATTGCTAGATTTAGTGATGTTATTTCTTTTTTCCCCTAAATATTTTTATGAAGATTTTACAGAAAGATAAAATATAACATTACAGTGTGTGTATATATATATATATATATATATATATATATATATATATATATATATATGTATATATACATATATATATATATATATATATATATATATATATAAATTAAATAATTAAACAAACAAACAAAAAAAAACAGTGACTAGAAATTATTAAATCAAAATAACAAAAAAGCAACTATTTACAAAGGTGTCTAGTATACACGAGAGAGAAAAAACTCCATATGTTTATGGAATAATTTTTTGTTTATAAATAATTAATGACTGTTTATTTATAGTTCTTTGAATTTCAAACAAGAGTTAAAAGAAATGGTAGTTCTAGTTGTTCTTTCCTTGATTCTAAGTACTTCCAGATGACAGACTTTGGTTGCAATGGTTATAAATTCTTTCAAAGATGGAGTCGATTTATTTTTTCCAGTTTTTGATGATTATTTGCCTTGTGATTGATTAAATACTCCAAAGAAGTGGGTGATTTATTTTTTAACACACAAAGGTATTGGAGTGTTAAATAAGATTAATGATTTAGTTAAAGTAAATGTATCATTAACTAGCACCTGTAAGAAAGAATTACTATCATTCCAAAATGGTTTAATTACATTGTTTTCGAAAAACATATGTTGCCAATCTGCTATAATATTCAACTTAAATCTCCAACATCCAACATTTTTTTATACTTTAATTAAATTTTATGCAGAGTGATGTATGCTTTATGCATAGCTTTCCAAGAAAATAATATCAATTTTAATGAGGAAATGGATTGCTTAGAGAATGATAGAATCGTTTGTTTCATCTTCACTTGGGTAATAATTATATATGGAATTAAACTAATCCCAATAATCTCTTTGTAATACTTTGTATTATTTTAATCATCTTATAAATTTTATATAAAAATCCTTTTTCTGAAATATTTTGATGCATCAAAGTAATTAGAAGGTCGATGAATTTAGGAGCAGTGTTTTTATTGATGTTTGCATTAGATTAACTTTCTTCTCTATTATCTACAACTTTGAATATCTAACCAAACGTTATTGTTTAAATTATATTTTTAATATAAAATCTAGAGATTGTAACTTTTCTTTATCTATCAACTGAAACCAATATGTTAGATTTTTCTCCTTAAATGCAGACATTGTAGAGCATTAAATGTGCATATATTGTTTTGTGTATATGCTGTAGGAAATATTAAAAAAGCATGCTTTATCTTCTGGATTCTTATAAACAAAATATCTGAAGTTAATCAATATCATGGAGACATAAGAGGAATTAGCTGGTTGATTATGATTTGCCAAGAATAATTTTTTAATATCCAAAGAAAATTATTAATTATCATGTTGTGAGGTGTGAATTTTTGATAGATTTTAAACTAATATTTTCTTGTATGTCTTTCCATTTTGCCCTGTAAGTATTATTTGACCAGAGAGTAACTGTCTTTGTAATTGATGATAATGAATATAATTGTAAATCAGGTAATCCTATACTCCCAGAAGACCAATCTCTTATATGATTATTAAGAGCCAATTTAGGTTTATTAGTATACCAAACAAAGCTAAGTATTAAGGAGTCAAATTGTCTTAAACATTGTTTGGAAAGAGGAAGAGATAGTGATTAAATTATGTATAATTTTTTCATGAGATAATAATTTTTATTAGAGAAAGTCTCTCATCTATCGAGAAAAGAAATTTATTCCATTTATTTATAAGAATTGTTATAGTGTCTAAACTATTATTATAATTTATATTTATTACATTTTTAATATTTTCCATTAAAATTATCCCTAAATATTTTTTTTTTATCTTCCACAATATATTTAGAAAAGCTTTACTCCATATCATGTATATTAGAATTTATGCATACATTTTTTCTTTTATTTTCATTAAAGGTAAGTCGCGATTTAGATTGAAAAGTTTCAATAACTTTAAAGAGACCATTAAGAGATTTTTATTGTCATTCAGAGTCAAAAGTATATCCTCAGCAAATAAAGGTATCTTAGAGCTTAGATTATTTATTTGCATTCCTTTAATAACAAATATTGGCATTATGTAATTTGTAAATGGTTCCATATGTAAAGTAAAAAGCAAAGGTGAAAAAGGGCAACCTTGCTTAGTTCCTTTAGCTATCAAAAATTAATTCCAAGATATATGAACCTATTTTTATATAAGCAAAGGAATTATTGCAAAGATTTATAAGTTGCAAAAAAATATTTGAGAAATTACATTCCTCTAAAACTAATAAAATATATTTTCAGCTAACTGAATCAAAAGTGTTGTTGATGTCTAAACTTATTAAAATTAAATTATCTTTTATGTTATTAAAATAATCAACTACAGTTAATATTCTTTTAATATTATAATAAGTATTCCTATTTTTTTATAAATCCAGTTTGATCATTATTAATTAAATATGGAAGAAATTGTTGAATTCTATTAGCATTTATAGTCATGAATATTTTGTCCTCAATGTTTAATAATGAAATTGGTCTATAAGAAGAGCACTCAGCTGGGTCTTTATCTGTTTTAAAAATTGGAGATATAAGTGTATATTTCCATGGTGGAGGATTCTTTGTTAAATCTTTAACTACTAAAAAAACATGAAGCAACATATTTAAAGTGTATTTAGGCATATGTTTATAAAGTTCTGGAATTATGCCATCATTACCTGGGGATCTATTGGGTTTTAGTTTATTAATTTAATTTTTAAGTTCAGACATCAGTATAGGTCTGTTTGTTTCAATTGTTCAGCAGCCTGCTTGTTTTTAGTATATTTCTTAATAAAAGTTTTGATTGCATCTTGTGAATCTATTACTGGATTAAATTGATTAATTTTATTGAAATGGATTTGAAATTTTCTTAAACTATCTTCTATTGCTGTTACTTGTTTCTTTCTATCAGCTGAATATAACTCTTTAATATGATTAGATATAATAATCAATGTTGTTCTAGAGGCTAGTTTATGCATGAAATTTGGATTTATAGAGAAGTTTGTTAATTTAATCTTTTCTATATTTATTTTAGTTTTATGATTTAAAATTTCTAAATATTTACTTTGAATTTATTAATTTATTTCATTGAGATTTTATTGTCTTTTTGACTTTCTAGTTTTAGTTTATCAGTTTTACCCTGTAATTCAAGTAAATCTTTGTCCCATTGCTTTCTCTTTAAAGTGTACCTATTCATAATTTTGCCATTTAAATATGATTTTAGTGCATTCCATATATAGATCTCAGATGTATCTTCTGTATTATTACATTCAATGTAAGTCTGAATTTGCTTATTAAAGAATTATTTGAAATATTTAGGTTAGTTATATATGCAGGTATTCTTTTAATGAGAATATTATTATGGTTTAAGATAAAGCTCAAATGTTATGCTGTTGTGAGCAGAAAGTGGACAACAGACTACTTTAACCTTACCAAGACTAGTAATTAAATAATTGGAAACATAAATGCTATCAATTCTTGATTGTGATCCATATCTGTGTGAAAGGTGAGTAAAAAAAGGGAATCAGAAACTGAAAACTCATTGACATCATTAATATGAAATAGGTTAGTGAAATTTATTAATGTTTCTGCTAAAGCTGATATTGTACATTTCCCAGCAATATTAGGACCATTCTCATTTAATATACAATTAAAATCTCTTGCCAAAATTAAACTACCCTTTGAAAGATGAATAATCTGATCTCATTTATGTTTAACTGTCCAATTTTGAGGAAGTGTAACAAACAGCTGTACATGAAATAAAAATGAACACAGAAGAATCTGTGATCACATAAAAAAATAATTAAAGATTACATCTTAAGTCATTATACTTACACTATTAAAATAAAATGATTTTTAAAAGTATGAGATCATAAAAACTCTCCAAGAATTGGGTACATCTCCTAGTAAGGTAGCTCAGCTAGACTGTATCAAACAGTGGCAAGTTCTTTTAGTCTGGACACTGCTTGACAATGAACAGATGTAAACTACAAAGAAGAGGCAAAACCCAAAAGTTACCAAAACATTTCCTTTCTTTTTTTAAATATAAAAAGCTTAGCTACAAGCCATCGGTGCCATTTTCTAGAGTCACAGAGTGATACAATTATACATATAGAGCACAATATAACCAGACTGATCTCCATCCCCAGTATTCAGTGTGGCATGTAACCTCAAGAGTGTTTAATTACCATGTTCAAAATGGAGCCTAGAAGTTTAGAGGTAATTCAATGTAGCACTGCACCAGGGGTCTCCTTGAAGTTTGTCTGCATTCCCCTATCTGTCTGGATTTTCTCTGTGCTCAAAGTAGTCTCATTCCCTGTTAAAAATGTATTGACTGATTAATTACACTGAAATGCAAACAAATGCACATGTGCATGTGTGTATATGTACGTATGTATATGTATATGTATATATATATATATATATATATATATATATATATATATATATATATATAAAATCCCACAGATGTGAACCACGATCCACACAATGTATTAATGCCAAAAAAAGTTTATTCTAAAAAATAAACCTCCGATCAAAGTAGTTGTAGTTGAACTACAACTACTTTGATCGGAGGTTTATTTTTTAGAATAAACTTTTTTTGGCATTAATACATTGTGTGGATCGTGGTTCACATCTGTGGGATTTTTTGTGTTTGGTACGAGTTGTTGTTGTACCCACAGATACGATTTGGTTACATATATATATATATATATATATATATATATATATATATATATATATATATATATATATATATATATATATATATATATATATCTAGATGCATCATGACTGAAAGGTAATCACTGATCATTCAAGTATGTGAATGATAAAATGAAACATATGAAAATGTAATAAGACAAACTTTTGTAATTATTGCCTTTGGGTAAATTTGGTGGATAGTAACTTCTTGTTTTCATGTAGCTGACAAAGTATTATTTTAAAATATTACTCAAACAAATGAGCAGAAACCAAGAAATTCAAAGTAACTCCACAGACAAGGAGAACCAAGCCAAAACAACAAACAGGGGCTTTTTAAGTTTTTAATGCCTCATTAATTGGTATACTAATGTATCAATTAAGACATCATGTGATTATACTAGAATGTATTTAAACATTTTGGTTACATTGTGTTTTTATCTTGATAAAGCCTGGTATTAACCAGGCGAAAATGCTTGACTCATTTTTGTCATCTTTTGTTGTTTTTCTATGGCTAATAAACGCTTTTTATTTTATTTTATTTTTTGTTGGCTTGGTTCTCCTTGTCTGTGAAGTTACTTTGAATTTCTTATTTTAGAATATATTTGAGTATACTAAGCAGTACAAAATCAGACAATGTTAGCTTTTGTCATGTCAAGCATCATACACTTTGTCTGTATTTTCCATCTCTGTTCCTTCCACCATTTAGCTCCTCATATGCCTTAAGTAAAAAAATAACTCTATAACCAGCAGCTCGTGTTTGACTAATAGAAACAAGTAAGGTATCCCAGAGATTGCCAAAACATTACATAAAATATATAGACATTTCATGTATACCTGGTGTAATTATGCTGGTTTAACGGGCAATAAACTTTGAAATCTCACACTAAGCTCTTTATCTAGGTGTGAGTAGATTTATAAACAGTAGATAAAGTAGCCCCTGCAAGTACGGCAACTGCACAGCTCCAAAAAGACCTTATAGCAGTACAAAACAAAGGGAGCCAGCAGACCATAACATAAGATAGTTATTACAAAAACTAGCTCAAAGGCATAGTTTAAAAATAAAAAAGACACAAAACAGACCAGTTTCGGCTGTAAAAATTACAATGCCTTCTTCAGTGCAGTTTTACAGCCGAAACCAGTCTGTTTTGTCTCTTTTTTTTTACTACTGTAAAAGCTTAATATGTGTTCTGTATATGAACTTTTCTCAAGGAAAAACAAACCTGTTTGGTGGGCAACCTCTATCAACAGGCTTTACAATAAAAGGAAGAAACTGTTGTCCAGGGGTAAAATGTAACAAATTCCAATTTGGAAAAACTCCCTCATTAGCCTCAACAAGCAAATTAGATCACTAGTGAAAACATCCAAAGCCAATTGTGAATTGAAACTAGCCTCTGAAACAAAGGGAAACCACAAAGCCTTCTTCAGTTATATCAGAAACATCCATGGCAAGACCTAAGTTTGTTATGAATTAGTACTTAACTGTATCATTTACACTGATCCTGTTGACTTAGCCAACCTGCTAGCAGATAGGTTCAATGCAAGCTTCACCCGCTTGTCCCCCCCAAAGGCCCTTTTGACATTCCCGATACTTATCCCACATCTCATATCTCCATAGATCAAGTGTTAAAGGACCTTTTTCAAGGCAAAGAACATAGCTCCCATGGGACCTGATAGTATCCCAGGCTGTATTCTGCACCATCTCCAGCAAGAACTGGCTTCGCCATTGAACACCCTATTCACCCACAGCCTAAGTACAGGCTTCATTCCAGCAGAGTGGAGAAATGCCATTGTCATCCCCTTGCACAAAGGTGATGCCACTACTGACCTGGAAACCATTGCCCCATTAGCTTGCCAAGTCTGATCTGTAAAGCCATGGAGCATATTATTATGGATCTCATAAACAAGGATATAGGCAATCTCCAAGAGCTTGACCCCACCCAGTTCGGATTCGTCAAGGTAGATCTTGCCTGTTGAACCTGGTTGACTTCTTTGAGACTGTCACCAAGGCCTTGGATGAGAGAAAGTCAGTACATACAGCTTACCTTGAGTTGGCCAAGGCCTTTGACACAATCTCCCAATCGGGCATCATCGAGAAGCTAATACAACTTACGTGAATCCCTATCTCATTAGGTGGGTGGCCAACTGGCTCACCGATAGGACCCTCAAGGTCAAAATAGGTGCCTCCACCTCCGATAGCAGATCTGTCACTAATGGTGTTTCTCAGGGATCTGTCCCAGGACCCCTACTGTTTTAGCATCTACTTCTCAGAGGTCCAGGCAAAGACAAAAGGACTGTGGCTGACCAAGTTTCTGGATGACTGTAAGTTGGGTGCTGTCATTGACTCACTAAATGATGTTAACGTACTGCAAAAGGGTCTCACAGCAACTAATGATTGGTGCCAAAGTCATGGTCTCAAGCTAAACGCAAAAACATGTATCATCCTAGCATTCGGCAAAAACACAGCCCCTACTGATTAAAACATCAGCGGCAACCCCCTAAGCACACAACCTGTGATGAGAGACCTGGGTACTCAGGTTGATAACAATCTCACATTTGATCATCATATAGTGACAGTGGTCAGAAAAGCCTTTACCTGGTTCATCTCATAAGTAAAGGGATTGCATCCAGAAAAAAGGAGGTTACTGCCTCTCTATACTCCTCCCTCATTAGTCCAATAATTGAGTATAACACCCATTTGGTATGTACCTCTCCAAACATCTGTACCAAATGGAAAGGACACAAAAATATCTCACAAAGTGAACCCATGGCCTCCAAAACCTGCCTTATGTGAACAGGTTCAAATCACTATCACTCTACTCGGTATTGTACAGATTGCTCAGAGGTTATCTGTGTCTCACCTACAAGGCAATTTTGGACCCTGACCTACTAGAAATGTTCCATATCCATACGTCTAACTCCTTGCACATTACCTGCTTGAAAGGCTTGAGTCTAACATGCAACATCTACAAAACCTGCTGGAGAGACAGGTTTGTCTCCTAGAGGCTGCCCCGTCTCTGGTATAGACTTCCCATACACGTCAAACAGAGTTCCTCGCTGACCCTCTTCAAGCACAACCTTGATGAGTGGATGGGAAAACACAAATTTGTCCCAGGGATTCCACCTGTGTCCCTCATTGACAGGGGTGACAAGTGCTGACTGAGGTTTCCTTTTTGGGATAAACTCTTGGCTAGGCTTGTAAGGGCCCTAGGGCCATTAGCCTAGTAACCTCCTATGATCCTATGAACTGTAATGTCTTCTACATTAGCTGCTTGCAAAATGACATTATTAATGGAATATAGATAATTCCTGTTAAACTAGCAATAGTGTATAGTAATATACATTTATGTATTAAAAGTAATATTGTTTAGTGTTACCCATTGAAACAAACAGTCTAGATAATTCTTTTTTATTTTTTTCATTTTGCAGGCTTGATTCAACTTTATTGTTTGTATCATCAGCAAATTTACTTGCCCATACACAGTTTGAGAAAAAAATGGTTGGTATAAATATTTTAAACTAATTATGACCAAGGACTTGAGCCCTGCAGCACAACCTGTTGAAAGGTTCTTTTATTGGATAGATTACTCTGCACTTTAACCCTGCATGTTCTAATCTTTAATCAATTACTGGTCCAGTTATGTATGTATACCTTAATATTGAGGTTTTCTAGTGTTTCAGGAATAAGAAAAAGAGGAATAGAATGAAAGGCTTTTGAGAAGTCCAAACATGTAATGTCTACTGGAATTTTCTTTTCCAATTAATTCATTAATAAGATTTTTGTAAAAATTCAGCAAGCCGGTTACACAGGACCTGCGAGTTAAACTTTCTTAAGGTCATAGCCTTAACATAATGCTGAAGACAGTATTGATAATAATACTGAGCCACACCACAAACCTGAATATGAAGAAATCACAGCCAGAGAAACAATAAAAGCACTTGTTTAATCACCTTTAGCGCCTTAGCCAAAAGCCTTCAAGGAGTACAATTCTAGTCCTAAACCACATCATTAAATAGTCATACATATAAAATATTAACACATTAATCAAATACTTCCAATTGCATTCATTGTTTCACCCTCCTGGAGCCAAGGTCTAGCTGATATATTAGGCCATAGGTTCATAGGTTCATAGGTAGGTTCTAAGTTATCTGCCCTAGGGCATTTATAAGCCTAGCCAGAGTGTGTCGGCTTTTGCTGCCCCATTGATTAATTAACTGATCCTCAGTCAAGCAGAGCCAATGAAGTGATCCCAGAGGTGTATTTTCTGTTACCCATCCACTCATCAAGGTTTCTCTTGAAGAGTGTTAGTGAGGGGCTCTGCCTGATGTAATTTGGAATTTTGTTCCAAAGCATGGAGACTCTCTGTGACAGGAATCTATCCCTCCAGCATGTTCTATTTATTGTTGTGGCGATGTTTAGCTCACTAGAGCACGTGGCTTGCAGTGATCTGGATTTCTTTAGGTGGAACATGTCCATCAATTCTGAGTTGGACATGGCTTTGTAAGTCAGGCAGAGATCACCTCTGAGTAAGTGATATGCCACTGAGTACAGCCGGAGTTTTTTCAGTCGGGCTGCATAGGACATATGTTTGAGACCAGTAATCCTCTTGGTGAGGTACTTTTGTGGTCTTTCCAGCTGTTGAAAGTGTCTTGTGAGGTACATCCCAAATGGGGAATTGTACTCTATGATGGGATCTAATGAGTGACGAGTAGAGGGGCACTATAACCTCTTTATTTCTAAATGCGAACCCTTTAGTAATCAGATGGGCCACATAGAAGGATTTCCTAACTACTTTGGCAATATGATTGTCAAAGGAGAGATTACTATCTACCTGGGTCCCCAGATCTCTTATTACCTCTTCTATATAAAGGGGGCTGCCACCCCGTAGGTTTGTGTGCGGATGGAGTTGCGGTGCAAGTGTTAACCTTCTCCTCTTGACTGTCTGTTCCAGTCTTGGGTGGAGACAGCTTAGCTTCCAGTTTGGTTGTATAATTGCATCTCTCGCATATGTTAGTGTTTTGTGGTAGGAGGAGAGGGTTGTCTGTGTACATGAGGCAGTTGTAACATTGCCTCAGGATACCCAGATTCACCAGCTGGACTGGAGAGTGCACCTGAAGTTGCCCTTTGGTCATGCCTGAATAGTAGGATGAGTTGCTTAGTCATTTGATTGGTGAGGGGTGAATAAAGCGTCTTGCCCTGCTGGGCAATCAGTGTCAGGGTATATTAGTGCTTGCTATTAGGTCTGAGCAAGTGCTGGGCTGTAAGATGCTTTTTGAGTGCTTAGGTTGAGAGTTAGACTAGTTTCAAGGGAAAAACTGAAGAGGAGACTTAGTGGAGCCGGGAATAATTTAACCGTAGATAACCGGCACTGCCCGGTGAGCAAAACCGGTATATTTGTTCTTCCAATAACAGATATTCATGGGCAAATTAAGTTAAATTATGGTATGTTTAGTTGTAGAAAATGTTCAGTATGTAATGAAGTAGTAAATAATTTTTCTAAGATTAATAAAATTAATTTTAACCCTGTTCAACAGTTTAATTGTAACACTGAAGGAATTATTTATGTTTACAATGCCCCTGCAATTTGTTTTAAATTGGGGAAAGCCAAAGGGCCTTTAAAATTAGGCTCCAAGAGCACATTACAGATATTAAAAAAATTTGTTTGGAAAGCCCTTTGGCTTCACATTTTAAGTACTTTCATCAAAGTAATGCTGCTTTACTTAGGGGTTGCATTCTGGAGAAGGTAGTATTACAAATGGGTGAGTTAGTGGCTCTTAAAAAGAAACTACTGTATAACGCAGTTTTGTATATTTTAAAATACAATACCTTGGCTCCAGCAGGGTTAAGCAATTGGAAATATTTGATTAATTAATGTGTTAATTATGTGTTAATATTTTACATGTATGATTATTTAATGATGTGGTTTAGGAATTGATTTGTACTCCTTTAAGGTTTTTGGCCGAGGCGCTAGAGGTGATTAAACAAGTAATTTTATTGTTTCTGTGGCTGTGGTTTCTTCTTATTCAAGTTCATGGTTTGGTTCAGTATAATTTTTGTTAATGGCTACAGATCCTTCTCTGAGTTTACCTCATATTTTTCAAGAAGATGTTCCAGATGGGTCCCAAACTACCATGGAACAGTATATATTTCATATAGATGACAACTAATAGACGCATTGATTTGCCTAATTGATTTTGGAAAAAATTTACTGAGGATAGAGACTGATGAATGGATAATCCCTTTTCTACTGTGGGTGATAGTAGTACCGCTGTTTGTTTGGTTGAATCACAAGAGATGTTCAGTAAGTTGGAGAGTTTACTTTTTAAAGAGACAAATGTTCTTTTTAATATACTTAGCCTTCAAAGAGATTTTGCTCATTTGACATTTGTTTACCGGGAAATTCCGACTGGGCAAGTACCTTTTTAGCAGAGACCTGGGGTAAAATGTTCCAGAATTACATTAGCAAGGTTCATTTTTTACATAAAAAAGATGAGAAACGATATAAGACAATAAAGATAGAATCAGCACTGTCAACATACAAAATTTATTTGGTAAATGTATAGTAAGCAAGATAAATTATCATACAAATAAATCTTTTTTGGGTGTAGGCATACTATTTACAATATAATTCAGATGTAGTTATGTGTAGGGAAAGAGCAGAGTAAGTAGAGGAAAAGAAGGCAGAGGATGGTAGATAAGGATTACAGGTGGAAAGGGTAGGAAAAAGGGTAAGATATGAATCCACTTGGGAGATTTGAACTGAGGACTAAGTTGGTGTAGAATTGGATGTGTCACTCAGGGGGCTGCAAGCATTCAAAATTCCTAATACTCCATCTGACCCTAACTGTGATGAGGACAAAGACTTCAGAAATCAATGGATAGTAGCGGCACACTGCTGTTTACTTGAGTGGGTCAAGATTTTGATAGAGAGAGACTTGGTCAAACATCATAAATTAAAGGAAGAAGTTCAGAGACTTTCTTCTGACCTAACTACACAATTGAGCTCTTCCTGTTTTGATGGTTTTTCTCATTGATGTTAATGATAAACTCAAGTCTTATGAGGGAGACTTGACTGAGAGAAAAAAGAACAAATTAAAATGAGATCTTTGGGATTACAGCAATGGCTTTTTGCGGAAATTTAAATTTTGTTGGGCAACAGATGTCATCATGTCAGAACATAAATCATAAGAAACTAATGACTGTATCATATGCTTCTTCAGAAGGCACGGAGACTGTTACAGATTGAGACAGCGATGGGGGAGCGTTACCTCCTTTACCTTCAGCACAGGATCCAGACGAACATGAAGAGAGATTTTGAAGAGTTTCAAACAATAATGGACAACCAGTTAATAACAACAGGAAGAGGGAAGGAACAGGTTTGGACAAAATAATGGAATGTATGGACAATCTAAACAACATTCCAAAAAAGGTAGATGGCAATAATGTGGTACTTAATGATTATAATTTAGACTGTTTGGTTATCAACCTTTCTGGTCATGAGTTGTTGAGTACTATATATTCAGTTTTAAATTTAGGTTTAAAATATGCTCCTACAGTTTTTCCCAGACTTTACATTCTTAAATGTCAAGTCTTCTGTTTACTGTGGAAGCTACATCTTGTGCATTTTTTTTTTCAACATAGAAACATGATAAATTATGGCCTTGACAATAGCCTGTTCAGTTTGGAAGATAGTTTTTATTCCTGTGTGTCGGAAGAAATGGATGGTGATGAAGCTGTTCTTAATGCATACTGTAATTTAGATACAGTGGAAGTTGAATGCAATAGTACCTTTATGCCGCCATTTGTTAATGATGTAGTGCAACATTTTTCAGCTGCTTTTGGTTTCTCTGTTGAAAGACTGATTAAGGACTTTAGTAAAACTAAGCATAATGTTAAATACAACCTGACAAAGGACCAATGGCAAGCTCTGTTTGATATGAGTAAAAATCAAAATTTAGTGGTGAAACCCACTGACAAAGGCAATAAGATCATTATTATGAATTATAATTAATAGGGCAGCCTCAGTGGTGCAGCAGTTAGCATGGTCACCTCACAGCAAGAGGTCCTCCGGTTCCATTCTTGGCTGGGGTGCCTTCTGTGCGGAATCTGCATTTCCTCCCTGCGATCGGGTAGGTTTCCTCCAAATGCTCCAGTTTCCTCCCAAAGACATGCTGTAAGTGGATTAGACACTCTAAACTGGCCCTAATTGAAAAATTTATTTTAGTTTACGCTCTGCTTATTTGCTATGCTGGATCCAAAGTCTTCTTAAGACACACAGTCTTGTTGGCTGTTTACTGCTGAATCAGAGACACAGAGCTTTGCATGACTCCATCTGTAGTCTGTTTAAAGCACCAAACCTTTCAAATTGCACACTGATAAAGAAATATATTTTACAGCTATAAGCACAGTTACAGATAATTTATTTTTATAACAAACGACATGTACTCTTTCTGTCAGATTGTAGCATATATTTACAAAGTTTTCCTTCATTACAGATATGAATGATGACTTCTACAAAATACCTCTCTCTGTCCCTCTCTCATATAACTGAACTACTACAATTGTTATATAAAGTGCTAGTCACGCACATAGATTTGATTATTTATCTTGGTATCTTTTTTGGCCTTCTGTGGGAAGTCACATAATGTCTGTTTTTAGACTTTTCTATTGTCCTGTCAGCGGTTCTGCTGATGTGAAAATGCACAAATGCACGCAATCAGAATAACAGAAGTATGAAGGAAACATCTGTTCTGTTCCTATTGAAAAAAGCATCATGTATTGCTGAATTTGTAAAAAAGGATGTCTGTTAATAGATATTTGTTCCGCAAACATGAGAAAATCATGTAATACTTGCTTTCCAATATTGCTTTGTTAGGCTTTTCTGATGCTGTGAAGAGAAGCCTTATACATATAGTATGAATACCCATTTTACATTGCTAAACTCTATACATATATTCAAGCAAACTTTTTATTCTATGCTTTATCTTTCAGCATATTTACAACAGAATTAATTTCAGCCTTATATTCATAATCTTTAACACTAGTTGTGCATGTGTGCACCTTCTGTGGAAGGTTTTGGTGCTGGGCTGGCAACTTGACACTGTAAAACTCCATTGCCAATCGTTCTGTGGACAGTTGTTCCACTGTGATGACCCCTAACTGGGAAAAGCAGAAAGAAGAAGAAGATTATGAATTATAAACAATATGCAAAAATGTGTTATGAACATCTGAATAATAATTATGTATATGAGAGAAGTAATACTGGAAGTTATAAGGAAACTATTTTGGAATATCAACAATTACTTGATAAGGGGTGTAGGTTAGGTTATTTTGCTAAAAGTGATGTAGAAAAAAGTATAGAATTTCTAACTGTGGTTTGGTCATGTTTTATTGCTTACCCAAGATATATAAAGGTTTGAATAATCAGAGGGGTCATCCAATAGGGTAGCCCATAAATATTGGAATATTTCTTCACAGATATCTTGTTCCTTATGTACAAAAGATTCCATCTTATTTAAGGGATACTCAGGATTTTTTAGAGAAAATTTCAACATTAAGATGGGAGGGAGACATGTATCGGATGACCCTGGATGTCAAAAGTTTGTACACTAATAGTCACCATAGACATGTGGTGGAATCATTAAAATATTTTTTGGGGACACTCCCTGGTTCAGTTATTTTATAGAATTTTTTTTATTTTGTTTAAAAAACAACTTTTTTAGATTTAATAATGAACGTTTTCATCAAAAACAGGGTACAGCAATGGGGGCACCATTTGCCCCATGTATGCAAATTTAACCATGGCCAAATTTGAGCTGGAATATCTGTATCAACAAGAATCTTTTTTAAAAAATACGTGGTTAGATATATGTATATAGATGATTTGATTTTTTGTGTAAGGACGGTGAAAATGAAGTCCATCAATTTGTACAAAATTTACAAGAAAATAAGTTTCAATTTACATTGGATGGTTTACAGTTGGCTCATGAAATTAATTTTTTAGACCTGGTTCTCAGGGGTTCTAATGAGGGGAAAGTTGTAAACTACTGTTTATAGAAAACTGGGGGAAGGCAGCATATATTTGCATGGATTGAGCTGTCCCCCCCATCATCTTATTTCTTCGTTACCTTACAGGGAATTTTTAAGACTTAATAAACTATGTAGTCAGGATGCAGATTTTCTCAAAGAAGCTTATAAAACAGCGGATATGTTTATGAGAAGGGGGTATGATAACAAGGAAGTTCTACATTCCCTTCAGAAGGTTGTATTAACAAGACGGAATGTTGCTAATAATGTGAGACAAAGAAATAATGGACCATATACAGATGATTATGACCGCTTGGATGGCAAGAAATATTGGAATCGGAGTGTCTGGAATTATAGTGGGAATAGTAGGAATAATGCCCATGTCTTTTGTGAACAAATAGACTTTTAAAATATTATTGGCCAATTTTATTAAAGGACAAAGATTTGGCTAATATGATTAAGCCTTACCCTTGTGTTTCTTTTAGAAAGGGTCAAAGTCTAGCTGATATATTAGTCCATAGTAAATTTGTTCTTCCAATAACAGATATTCATGGGCAAATTAAGTTAAATTGTGGTACGTTTAGTTGTAGAAAATGTTCAATATGTAATCAAGTGGTGAATAATTTTCCTAAAATTAATAAGATTAATTTTCATCCTGGTCAATAGTTTAATAATAACACTGAAGGAATTATTTATGTTTTACAATGCCCCAGAAATTTGATTTATATTGGGGAAAGCCAAGGGGCCTTTAAATAAGGTTCCAAGAGCACATTAGAGATATTAAAAGAGTTTGTTTGGAAAGCTCTTTGGCTTCACATTTTAAGTATATTCATCAAAGTAATACTGCATTACTTAGGGGGTCACATTCTGGAGAAGGTATTACAGATAGGCGAGTTAGTGTCTCTTAAAGTGAAACTACTGTATAAGGAAGTTTTGTATGTTTTAAAATGCAATACCATGACTCCAGAATGGTTAAACAATGCATGTAATTGGAAGTAATTGATTAATTAATGTGTTAATATTGTTAATAATACATTTGTAAAGCTCTTCCCTGTATTGGAAGTAATGATAATAGGTCTGCAGTCATCTACAGGGCTATCATTATGACTCTTTAGAACTGGGACAACTAGTCTAACCTCCACAAATTGGAAACATACCAATTAGATAATTTCCGAATAGATAGGGAAAACATGCACCACTAGACCAATGAATCTTGGTTATAAAGAAGCCATTTAATCCATCAATTCCCTTTGCTTGATCATATCTAATTCTGCCTAGTGCTTAGAGTCCCATTTCTTCAGAAATCAAAGGACATGAATGTAAATCTACCATTTCAGGGAATGCAATATATCATTTATTTCCTTATCTTCTGGAAAAAAAAAGACTTTTACATGCACAACCTACTATGTTCCTTTCATTAGAAACAGTGATATTATCATTCTTTGGGAAAACATTTTCTTGCATCCCCTTAGTATATCTTCTGGTATATCTTTAGAAATACTTTTTGTTTTTTTACCACATGGAAAGGTTAAATATGTTTTATGGTTTAGCTTTAGCTAACTTTGTTTTACACTTTAGTTGATATCTCCCTTTATTGTATCTCTATTTCTTGTTGAAGGAAATTTACTAAACATGCCCACTAGTCATGTTTCTTTTTAATCAAGCTTTGAATTGTTTAACCACATCATCCAGGGCTCAGTTTACCAGAAGTAATTCCCTTATGAGACATAGGGGCATTATTTTCAATCATTTCTTCCATTTTTCAAATAAAACATTTTCCATGATTAAGAAATATCAACAGAATGCAAGTAATGTCTCCAGATCTACTGCAGTAATTCAGTACTAATTTTAGTGCAAGCATCTGAACAAAAATTGCTTTAATATTTTTCTGTAGCCTGGCATTATTTTAACAACATGTATTTCCCATATAATACTGAAGTTAGAATATTCAATATAATAATATTTTCCTAGATCATACTATATCCGGGTTATTATTTAGCCTAGGTGGGTTAATCTAGTGGTAAGCAGTTATTGCTGCTTAGTCTAGTAGATGCTTATCCTTAGGGCATAGTGAACATAATGCCTTCCAATACATTTTGACAGGTTTAAACCTACAGACGGCATAGCTAGCCTTCTTAAAGTAACCACACATTTCGCTAATGAAATTTCCACGCACATTCTTTGTTAATTTGGACCCTTATAAAACAACAATATTCAAAGAGTAGTGCCCAACAGTGTTAGTAACACTTATCACCCCTGCTTATTGTTAAACACAAATAGTCTCTTCTGTTTAACTTTACTGAGAACCCCACATCATCATGAAGAGAATAAATAGCTAACCCTCACAGGAGTGTCCCACCTTATAGTTATGATGTTTTTAAAAGCTTGACAGAATTTCTTTTCAATAAGTCATGTTTCTGTAATTATGATGGTATCTTATTTAACAAAATAAATCCTACAGTGAAATTCTAAATAGTTTTAAGGTTGTGTTGTATTGGCCATAAAAATGTAAGCACAGTTTTTTCCTTATAACATTTCCAGAACTAACAGAGGCTGATGTTAAAAAAAAAAAAGATTTCACTACTCTTGTGATATGCTGGCCTAATGTTCAATATGAAAAAGGTCCCTTCCAAAGGAATGTGTTTTTAATACTAAATGTTCCCAGGGATAGATACATTTCGGACAACTAAACACACACACTCATGTTTTAATTCACTATTTAGATGGGCAGCCTGTGTATACTTTCATCCTGGGTAAACTGGAAGTGAGGGATGTCTATAAATTCTAATTAAATAGTGCCTATAAAAGGGAAATATAATCATTTCCCTTGTTTTTTCCTAAAGGAGCTCACTTGGGGCTTGACCTGAGTCATTTGCACCTATCACTATTGCTACCATGACAAGACCATACTTTACATCCAATGTATTTAGCTTTATAACTGATTCATTACTATCACTAATCTGGCTAATGTTTAAGGTGGAAAATTTAATTTTATTCCAGTTAATTTGTGCAACCATGTTTCTCAGGCTTCTAGGGCAACACTATGTTCCCCTTCAGTAAAGTTAACTTATCCAGAATTATCAATGTTCAACATTTTCATCACTGTTGCAGTAGCTTTAGCTATATGGGTTATATCCTTGCCAAGGATATAACAGACAGACAGCTTCCAAAGCTTCAGGGGCACCTTCTATTCATCCAAACTGTCAAACATCTTGAGCTGAGCTGACTAAAAGACAAGTTTGGGCATGAAGCCCTTCAGAACTTTACTGCTTCTGAAGAGCATACTCCTCTGAGGCTTTTGAGGATCAGTGGTCGGCTTGTGTTTTTTTTTTTGCTGGGCAGATAAGTTTCCTTTTGGGAAAAAATCTTCTACTTTCCTAATTTTGTTGATGTTTTATTACTTTTTTCTTCAGGAATGTTATTTCAAAGCTAGGAGTATTTTGTTTTAATGGACTGTCTCAAGACTGTAATGTAGTTTTAAACAGAACACTTTTTTTTCCTTTCAGTGTGAAAGTAGCGTAAAGTAACTGGAAACATTTTTTAGTGGAGAAATTGTTTATTTTTTCTTTTGTGGGGCTTCTGTAGTATTTTAAAATGATTTTTTCTATGTTTTTTCCTTCAAAAAAGTAACTTTTGTGGACTAGTAGTGTTTACCGGCAATTGCTGCTTGTCTTCCCCAGGAAAAAAACACTGTTTTTGGTTTGACCATGGAACAGATCATCGGTCCCATGGTTAGTCCTTCCAACCAGAAAAAGAAAAAAATTAAGCAAACAGCCTTTGTCACTGCAGCATGCCAGAGATTTGCTTCAGCTGAAGGTGGGTAACTCAGAAATGGTAATTTGTTGTACCTCAGACCACTCATCTTTTACCACAGAACTCTCTGATGTAGCACCTACAGCCACTATGAAGCAGTGGTTTGCCACATCCTCTGCATCTGCTGGGGTCCCCTGAGTAAGCTAGAGAGAGACACTCTTGTCAGTTCTGGGAGAAGGAACAGGAAAGATTTCCTGTTGAGTCAGAATGCTGTACCCATGTCTGGGAAAGCAGCTGCTGCCATTATAGGTTTATAGGTTCATAGGTTGGTACTAGGCTATCGGCCCTAGGGCCTATACAAGCCTAGCCATAACAATTCCCTGGCTATTTTTTCCCACACTATGTACTTCCCTAGACCTCTGTCTAGCAGGGTGACTGACGTGATCCCCGGGGTGAATTTCCTTTCTCCCATCCAATCATCAAGGTTCCTTTTGAAGAGGGCCAAAGAGGTGCTCTGCTTGACATGTATGGGCAGTCTATTTCAGAGTCTGGGAAGTCTCTTGGTCAGGAACCTATCGCTCCAGCATGTTTTGTTTATTGTGATGACAAGGTTTAGATCCCTGGAGCATGTGGCTCTGTGGGATTGGGATTTCTTTAAGTGTAGCATGTCCAACAGCTCTGGGTTTGACATGGCCTTATATGTTAAGCAGAGATTGCCTCGAGTAGACGATATGCGACAGAGTATAGCTGGAGTTTGTTAAGGCGGTCAGCATAGGGCATCTGCTTTAGGCCTGTGATTCTTTTAGTGAGGTATTTTCTGCGACCTTTCCAGTTGTTGCAGATGTTTTGAGAGGTACATACCAAATGGGGCATTGTATTCTATAATGGGTCTAATGAGGGATGAGTACAGTGGGACAATGACCTCCTTTTTTCTGGATGAAAAGCCCTTAGTGATGAGATGTGCCACATAGAAGGATTTCCTGACTGTTGTGGTGATGTGGTTATTGAAGGTGAGACCACTGTCCACCTGTGTCTCTAAGTCTCTTATCACACTTTCGGTGTTTAGTGTGCTGCCACCTATGTGGTAATTCACGGGTACATGTTTGTTCCCAAAGGGGATAACTATACATTTTTTGCACTGAGCTTGAGCCCATGGCTCTGGCACCAAACATCTGTTTCTGTAAGGCCCTTTTGTAGAGTATTGACATCATTTGGGGATTCAATAATGGCTCCCAGTTTGCAGTCATCTGTGAACTTTGTTAGCCAGAGTCCCTTAGTGTTGGCCTGTACTTCAGAGAAGTAGATGCCAAACAAGAGAGGTCCCAGGACTGAACCCTGAGGTATTCCACTTGTCACTTGTCTGGAGCTGGATTTGAAGTCAGCTACTTTTACAGTGTGGGTTCTGTCAGTAAGCCAGTTGTCAACCCATCGAGTGATGTAGGGATTAATGCCCATGCCCAGCTTAGTAAGTTTATCTATGATTCCAGAGTGGGGGATGGTGTCAAAGGCCTTGGCGAGGTCCAGATAGACTGTGTGGACTGCCTTACCCTCGTCCACGGCTCTGGAGACTGATTCAAAGAACTCAATCAGGTTCAGAAGACAAGATCGGCCTTTCACAAACCCAAACTGGGTGGGGTCCAGTGTTTTAAGGTTGCCAATGTCTTTGTTTATAAGTTCCATGATAATACGTTCCATGGCCTTGCAGATCAGGCTCATCAGACTGATGGGGCAGTAGTTCCCGGGATCCAAGGTGAATCCCCCCTTGTGGAGTGGGATAACTGTAGCTGTATGCCACTCAGTGGGCATGAAGCCTGAGGTGAGGGCATGATTAAACATGACACTTAGGTGAGGTAGCAGTTCATTTTGTAGTTCATGTTCAGGGATGTCATCTGGTCCCATGGATGCTGTATTCTTAACTTTGGAGACCGCGTTTTTTTACCTGTGTGGCCATTATTACCGGAATTTGGCAATCTTCCGGTATTGAGATGGGCCATTTAGGGGGTGAAGTTGGCACTGAATCGATCTGCCAGGATATTGGCAATATCCTTAGGATCTGTATATTTAATGCCATTCTGTTGTAGTTCTTAGCAGATCTGAGAATTGCCATTTAGATTCTTGACATAGTTATAGAATGCCTTCTGGTTGTCTTTGGAATCTTTGGCAATTTTATTTTCATAACTAGCTTTGGAGGATTTTATAAGGGATCTCAGCTTCTTACTGAGGCTGGTAAGGGAGTTTTTTGCATCCTAGGATTTTCCTCCTTTCTGCAACAGTTTCTTCCTTTTGTTGTAAAGTTTGTTTTTGGCAGGGGACCACCAGATTGGCTTCCTTTTTTTGGAGGAGAGTATCTTGGTTCTATTTGGGATGGCACGATTCATGCATGAGTGGATGTGCTCATACAGTGCCTTAGTGTAGGACTCAGCAGTCGAACTTTCAGTTCTCGTTTGCATGGGTGTCATGAAGTTTGTAACTTCTGACTTGAGTAGTATGAAGTTGGCTTTGGAGAAGTTTTTTTTATGGTGGTTTCCTTACTGGGGGTGGGATATGGATGTTAAGGGTGATTAGCTTATGGTCTGACCTGACCAACAAGGGGGTGACCATAGGTGTGGAGCATCGATTTCCCATATTGGTAATGACCAGGTCTAGGATATTGGAGCCCCTGGTGGGACTATGGATTAGTTGATCCAGGGCATTGGAATTTATGAATTCCAAGAACCGTTGGGCAGAGGTGTTGGTACATGAGTAGTTTTCCCAGTTAATGCTAGGGTAGTTGAAATCACCCAGTATTAGGGTGTTTGGTTGTATATCAATATTTTCCAGTATGTTTAGAAAGGTGTAGTGAGAATCTTGGGGCATGGTGGGGGATCTGTAGCAAGCTACAATTCAGATTGCAGTCTTACCTAGTGTTAGTTGCACCTGGAGAATTTCAGACGCATTGTGTTGGGCAGCTAACCTGGTGGTGTGAATATCCTTGGTGAATATGTACACTCCTCCACCTTTAGTGTTTCGATCCTGGTTTGGTGGCCGAAAAGTGTGGTAAGAGTTGTAACCTGGTATTGCAGGGGTGCTCTCTGGAGCTTTGAACCAGGTCTCAGTTACTGCACAGATATTGATGTTCTCCATTTTTAGAAGTGCCTTGAGAGAGTTCATTTTGAGGTTTAGATTTCTAGCATTGAGTAGCATTACCTTCAGATTTTACATGCTTGTACCCTGTTACTGTGGTGGTTTTGTTCTTTGAACTTTGCCTAAAAAAGGCACTATAGGGGTGGCAAGAACCTTAGCCAGTAAGCTGAATCCCAGGGGCGACAGGTGCAGACCATCTCTGGCAAAGCATTGTGGTCTGTCGATCATGTCGTCCCAGGCAGACAGATACTGGATCCCCTTTGAATGATACCAGAAGCTTAGCCAATTGTTGAAGTCAATAATTTTGTCCTTATATTCTGGTATCATTCTAGGTGAAGGCAGGATGCTGCTCAGGGCTAGGGTCATACCTGCCTGGGCCACATGATCCGAGAGCTCTTCCATGTCTCTTTTCATGTAGTCCAGGGAGGAATTTCTTAAGTCATTCACTCCAACATGGACAATGACAGAGTCATATTTGTACTTGTGGAGTGACTTGAGTGCATGAGTTATGTGGCAGATCCTGGCACCCGACAGGCAGCTCACTGTAATTTTCTCCTTGTTCAGCTTGGTGAGTGGGACATCAGTGTGCCTGACTATAGAGTCACCTATGACTAAAGTGTTAGGTACGTTGTCTTGCCTTAGAGGCTGTTGCTTGGTGGCACACTGGTGTTGTGAGCTATGTGACACTGGTTGTGACTGGTGTTTTGTTTGCATTTCAGCTTCGGAGGTCCTTGTTGCTTGGGCAGGTTACAGTTAAGGGCCTCTGCATGTGTGGATTTAGTGTTGCTATGTGTGAGTGTTGGTGGTGTGAGTTTAGAAGGGCTATGTGTTGCTTGAGGTGTAGTGCAGGTGTTAACCTTCTCCTCTTGACTGTCTAGCACAATTTTGGGTGGAGAGAGCTTTGCTTCCAGTTTGGCTATGTAAGTGCATCTCTCACAGGTTGTAGTGTTGGGTGGTAGGAGGAGAGGGTTGTCTGTGTACATGAGGCAATTGCTGCACTGCCCCAGCATGCCCAGATTCACCAAGTGGACAGGAGAAATCAATGGAAGCTGACCCTTGGACATGTCTGGTTTGGTGCTTTTTTTGTAAAGTACAGGAGCTGTTTTCCCTTACCTTAGCAAAGTACTTTGCAATTATAGGCTGTTTAGTGCCTATGATTAATTTCTCCTTATTAATAAGGGAGTTGAGTGATTGTATCAATTTAAGGCTTCTTTGTGCTTTCCAGCAGGTATTAAAGCAATGGCTAGTCACAGGGATGCTTAAAGGTAAGATGAAAAAAAATGATTTATCCTAAACACTGCAGTGTGCACTAGAGAAGTTAGATGTGAAAGTAGGTAACTTAAGTTTTACCTGTCTAAAAAGTTAAGTTTTAGTGGAGAGTCACTATTTTTAAAACAGCAAGATACATTGAAAGGGGTGATCACTTTTGTATTCTGGTACTATGGAATACAGTAGAATGGCCAATAAATGTAAATAGTTGAAGGGGAGTGATTTCATAAAATGATAATTTTGTGCTTACACAAGCCAGTGAAAGCATAGAGGAAATGAGATATATGGTCAAATTAACATAAGTGGCAGGCAACTAGAAAGACAGTGGTATTTAAGAACAAGGCAGTGACAGGGTGGAGAAAAATTTCTGCCTGACTCACAAGAGACAGAGCTGTGGTGTCTTTTGAAGTTTTAATATGCAGTTAAAAGCAGAACACAAGCAAAACACAAGGTAAAGAAAATAAATCACAGCACTCAAAATATAAAAAGGCAATAAACTAATACAAAATACAACAAATAAAAAGCAAACCAACCTTTCCCTCCCAGCAAAGTGTAGTGGAGTCTGGGTGAGCCTTTCCAATAAAGCTCTGAAATGTTTTATTTTACCCCTTAAATAGAAGGTTTAGTTCCTAGCTCCACCCCCTCAGTTCACAAATGATTAACCTTAAGTGACCTCTTCTGTCTTATGTATGAGTCTTTAATTGATCAGTTCTAATTTCTGACTGACTCACAAAAGACAGAGCTGTGGTGTCTTTTGAAGTTTTAATATGCAGTTAAAAGCAGAATGCAAGCAAAACACAAGGTAAAGAAAACAAACCACCACACTCAAAATATAAAAAAGGCAATAAACTAATACAAAATACAACAAATAAAAAGCAAACCAACCTTTCCCTCACAGCAAAGTGTAGCAGAGTCTGGGTAAGCCTTTCCAATAAAGCTCTGAAATGTTTTATTTTACCCCTTAAATCATACCTCTCAAAGTGGAAACATCGAAAATCTGGACAAGGCCCATGAAAAATAGGTACAAATCTGTATGCTGATTAACATCTAATTTGCATACACAATTACGTAACTCCACCCACTACAATGGAATTGTGGGATGCCAACTTTCAAACGCAAACTGAAGAACAGACAGCCAAAATATGGCAGGCCTATGTCCCTCATGGACAGGAGCAGTCAGTGCTGATCATGGAATCGCTCTGCTAACAATGACCATATAACTATGGTCAACTAGGGCAAATGGATTTTTTCCATGGCTAGGCTTGCAAAGGCCCTAGGGCCATTAGTCTAGTAACCTCCTATGAACCTATGATCTTATTAACATATTCTATATTATCTTAAAACAAAATAGCACACTAGTCAGTGTCAGCAGACAGGTGTATAATTACATGAAAGAAGTAAACACATCAGCACATCTGGACACATTACAGTTAAAAGCCCAAACTGTTAAACCTGGAAAGTTCTATTTCAAATTTGATTCAATATTCTACAGAGAAATACAGAATTTAGATTCAGCCAATGGATGATATTCATATTATTCTCCAAATTAAATATTCATAAAGCTTTCTTCTTGAATATATTTTCTGATGTAACTTGGCTAACAGCTGTCTTGCATTCACACTTCTAGGCAGGGTTGCCAGCAAATGAAAAGACAAAACGCAGAAAAAGGTTTGTGTCTCACTTTGCTCTATCCTTTATGCCACCAGCTACATACTCTCCCTGCCCAGTTTGTTATACAGTTTTGGTCATCACTGTGGCTGAATGTCTTTTTTCTCCCTTGTTTTATTTTTTGTTTAACTACTTATATATATAACTGGACTACACTGACTAGTATTTGGAGTCAAAGACTTTACAAATACTGGTATTCTGTTTGATGTGGCAAGCAAAACACTGGTGTTTGTAAGGCCATTTCCAAATTAACATTACTGGATCAGTCTTTAATTTTTTGAACTGTCTTTGAAAAAAAAACATGATAGGTGGCAACCTTACTTATAGGCAGTAATGTGCTTTTGATGTTAGTCTGTGTGGAACAGGAATTCATGAAACAGTGGTGTGTCACTTCCCAGAGAAACCGACTGCCTGAGAGTGTTTAGTCACTTGGTTGTGACTAGTGACTCTCTCATTCAAGAGATACAGTTGTCAAATCACTTGTTTTTGTTTCTTTTAATTATAAAAAAAATAGAACTAGAGATATGGTTTACAATGCTGCAATATATTGAAACATTTTGGATAAATTTTCAGGCTTGGTAGATCCATCTGTGAACATTCATTGTGTGAAATCTAGGCTCACAGTTTCACTAGGTATCAATGTTTTTTTTGGTAAAGCTGTATAATATTCATCTGCATACTACCCACTTGCAAGTATGGCATTGTAATTACTCAAATCAATGTGGAATGGTGATTTCAGTGTGTATAAAATCACTTTTCAGGAAAATATTGAACAATGAAAGTGGCAGATGTCATAAACAGGGGCCACTTAGATTATTGTTTGAAAATGATGAGCTTGAAATCTTGCATAACGAAGTTAAATCCAGACGCTGAATAAATTGAATTCTAGTTCATAATGTTAGGAATACTAGCTCAGAACATTTCAGATTTTTTCTCCTATATTGTTGCACACACACACACACACACACACACACACACACACACACACACGCACACACACGCACACATGCACACACGCACACACACACACACACACACACACACACACACACACACACACACACACACACACACACACACACACACACACACACACGTAAATCCTAAATTAAATCCTTTCTGTATACACTTACTTCTCCATTCACAGCCAGAAGCGAGTAAATCGGTTTTGTTTGGCGCAAGCCTTCTAAATGAAACTACAGCCAGGAATCCGTTTCGGCGAGCCTAAATAAAATAAATCCCCAGGAGTGAGTAAATCCATTTTTGCGAGCCTAAATAAAATAAATCCTTTCCGTTTGCCTTCATACTTGCTGTTCCCGCTCGCTCTGAAAGCATTTGAACTGGAAATACGTCTGCCAAGCTTAATTCCGACAGGCTGGTAGCCCTGATGAGCTGACGTCATCACGCACATGATGACGTCAGCTCACAAAGCACAAGAAATAGAAAAAAAATTACAAAATAAAGAAAAAAAATCGGAAATGAAGGGGTGCCATTTCGGAATCGTGGCACCCCATTATTTGGACCCCAAAACCCGGTAAAAACCGAGTAATTCAGGACAGTTGGGAGGTATGCCTTAAATAGAAGGTTAGTTCCTAGCTCTACCCCCTCCGTTCACAAATGATTAACCTTAAGTGACCTCTTCTGTCTTATGTAAGACATTCTAAAGACATGCTTCTGGAGCATTTCTCCCCGAGCCTCCGCTGAAAACAGGATCTGTGGAACCTAGTCGGACTTTCCCGGTCAACAAATGTTAAATAAATAAAAATAAAAAATAAATAAATGTATGAGTTCTTAATTGATCAGTTCTAATTTCTGCCTGACTTACAAGAGACAGAGCTGTGGTGTCTTTTGAAGTTTTAATATGCAGTTAAAAACAGAAGGTAAAGAAAAAAAATCACAGCACTCAAAATATAAAAAGGCAATAAACTAATACAAAATACAACAAACAAAAAGCAAACCAACCTTTCCCTCACAGCAAAGTGTAGCAGAGTCTGGGTGAGCCTTTCCAATAAAGCTCTGAAATGTTTTATTTTACCCCTTAAATAGAAGGTTTAGTTCCTAGCTCCACGGTGTAGCTAGGCATACTCAGTGTACTGAAATGAGTACATTTTCCATTGAGCATCTCTTGCAAATCTCAACACTCAAACAGTAAAAAATGTTTAGAACAGTGTAAATGAATATTCACAGTATAGTGATACACAAAGAATTTTCATGTAAAAGGAATACACCTCTAAAACTAGCTTGTTATGGCAATAAATTGTAACAGTTGAAAATAACATGCTTCTTCCCGTGTATCTGGGGGTATCATTTTGAGGGCTCAGTACATTTTTAAGCTGACAAGTAGGTACTGGGGGCAGCAACTGTAGGATTGAGTACAAAATGTAAATCTCTGGCTACACCCCCCCTCAGTTCACAAATGATTAACCTTAAGTGACCTCTTCTGTCTTATGTGTGAGTCCTTAATTGATCAGTTCTAATTTCTGACTGACTCACAAGAGATAGAGCTGTGGTGACTTTTGAAGTTTTAATATTCAGTTAAAAGCAGAACACAAACAAAACACAAGGTAAAGAAAACAAATTACAGCACTCAAAATATAAAAAGGCAATAAACTAATACAAAATACAACAAATAAAAAGCAAACCAACCTTTCCCTCTCAGCAAAGTGTAGCAGAGTCTGGGTGAGCCTTTCCAATAAAGCTCTGAAATGTTTTATTTTACCCCTTAAATAGAAGGTTTAGTTCCTAGCTCCACCCCCTCAGTTCACAAATGATTAACCTTAAGTGACCACTTCTGTCTTATGTATGAGTCCTTAATTGATCAGTTCTAATTTCTGACTGACTCACAAGAGACAGAGCTGTGGTGTCTTTTGAAGTTTTAATATGCAGTTAAAAGCACAACACATTAGTATCACAGTGGGCCCCATTTTTCCTGTCAAAAAGAAACAGGAAAAAAAATCATGTTTCAACTCATCCTCAAATTTCTTTGGATCAGAATAGTTTACCAGATCTGGCTCAGGGTTTAATTCAGGCTACTGATACTTCTTGTAAAGTATTTTCTAGTAAAGAAAGAGTGATTCCTTTTTTTTCCTGAAGCGATTCAAGATTATGAATCTGAACAGGAAGATGCAAGGACATATACATTTTTTTCTCAGATTTCTGATTCAGACTCAAAAGAGATCTCAGTTTCTGATTTAGTTGATCCCACTGCTGGTAAGCACTTAGTTAATTCCAGTCCTACTGTTTCTGATAAAGATGGGAAATTATTGATATGTATGGGAAAAAATGTATACACTTCTAGAGTTACCACCTGTCCCACTTTGCGAGGGACAGTCCCTCTTTGGGCAGTTGTGTCCTGCAAAAAAAACCCTAAAAAATAGCAAATGTCCTGAGATTTTAGGACAAAACATAATTCCTACCTTTTCTTTAATACTTGCATAAAATGGTTATCTTGTATCTGAAACATCTAAATATTATATGAAATAGCATAAGAACCTCAAGAATAAACTTTTATTTGGTTAAAAAAATGAAGTTCTGTCTTTTGCACTCACCAGTGGTATGTTTTGTCCTGCAAAATCTCACATTTCTGCAAAAAAATGTCCCACTTCGGTCATTTGAAAAAGTGGCAACACTTCTGCAACTTTAATTTTCAGAATTTTGAATTGTCAGGCTCATATAGTTTGTTCTGGGAAATTGTGAGAGTATAAGAAATGTTTTATGAGCAGTTTCTTCTTGTGAGGTAAAATCTGCTAAAATAACTTAGTTTTTAAAAATATCTTTGCTCTTTTTCAAGGTGTAAAATCTCTCTCTACATTGCAATTATACAAGCTCGGATTCCATGAAAACATTCAAAAGTCTTTCTTGGCTCCTTGCCACAGGCTTGTATTCCTGGGCCATCAAATAAACACCTCAGTTCAAAGAGCTTTTGTTTCACAGAAAAATATATATCTTTATTTAGATTTATTTCAAAGGTTTTCCACTCAAACTTTGGTTACTTTGAGAGAATACTTCAGGATTTTGAGCCTCATGGCATCTATAATTCTCATGATACCCCTGGCAAGACTCCACATGAGAAAGGTTTAGTAGTATTTGAAATCTCTTTGGTCCCAGGATAAACACCCTTTATATTTTCAAATCCCAGTGCTGGAGTTTGTCAGAAGATAAATCTTTTGGTGGAGACAACATACATCCTTAACTCTAGGTCTCCCCTTCTCCCTACCTACTCCAAGTCTCCAAAACACTATGAGTCGGTCACCACAGATGCTTTAAACTTTACTTGGAGAGCAGTTTCAGGAGGGATAAAAGTGCAGGGGGTGTGAAACTCCAGTGACAGATAGAAGCACATAAATGTCAAGGAGCTTGTCCTGATCAGCTCTCTCAATCTTCTTTGGTTCCTGTGTCTCCTTCAAGTGGTTACAGACACTATCACAGTTGTGTGATACATCAACAAGTAAGGGGGAACTGAGCTGTACCCCCTTTGCAGACTAGCCATGTTAGTTTGGGATATAGCTTCACAGCACAGTCTTACTCTATAGGCATCCTACATTCTGCCAGAGTAAAACTGTGTATCAGAAAAGCTAAGCAGGACTAGGGCAAGCTCTCACAAATGGAAACTAGATAGGGGGGTCTCCAAAGATTGTTTCCTCTTTGAACAATCAACTGACAACATTCTGTTCCAGGACTCCATGCAAGAAGGCCTAGAAGACAGATGCCTTTTCTTTTCCTTGGACAAGAGTGTTCATATGTTTTTCTACCCTTTCCATTAATATCCAGGGTACTTCTGATGACTATGAAAGAGATTCCCAAGATCATTGTGGTGGCTCCCTTCTGGCACAGCCAACCATGAATCTTCCTTCTTTTGGGAATGATGAGGGACAATTACTACAAGCTTCCTCACAGTCTACATCACACAAGAACAGGGGTGTATGATACACCCCAACATCAGTCATCTTCCATTGACTTCCTGGATGATAGGGTCATAATTCCTTTTAGGCACTTGTTTTTTGAGGATGTGCAGCAGGTACTAATGGAGACAAGAAAGCCTGCCACTAGTAAATCATATATTATCAAATGGAAAAGGTTTTCTAGTTGGTGCCAGCAACATAATCAGAACCCATTAAGGGCTAGTTGCTCTTTGGTTTTAAAGTATTTGTGTTAGTTGCTATCCTATGGCCTTTCTTATTCCTGTATCAAGGTTCATTTATCAGCCATTTCAGCATGCCTGCCCATCAATCCTCCTCTTTCAATGCAGTCTCATGTCAAAATGGTTGGCATAATAGTTAAGGTGTTTACCTTACAAACACAATGTATAGGGTTTGATTCTTACATGGGGTAATTAGCTAGGCTTAAAATGGCCCACAAGGGCAGTTAGCTTAGTACTAATCTATGAACCTATGAAAGGAGTTTTGCATAAGAGGCATCCAGGGAAATTAGTGGTCCCTTCTTGGGATCTTAATTTTGTGTTATAGAAGCTAACACTTGCTCCATTTGAACCAGCAGATCTGGCTGACTTGAAGTTCATAACATGGAAAACAGTTTTACTGATTGCAGTGACCTCTGCAAGAAGGGTATCTGAGTTGCAAAATCTTATGGCAAGTCAACCCTACCTCATTTTCCACAGGGACAGGGTTTCTTTGAGATCTAATTCTTCTTTTATGCCTAAAGTGATATCTGAATTTACATTAACCCAAACTATCCATCTCCCTATTTTTTTCATGAACCAAACATTGAGGAAGAAAGGATACTCTATACCTTGGATGCCCACAGTCAACTCAGGTACTATCTTGGCAGAACTAAATGTTTCAGATCTTCCATCCATTGTTCACTTCTTGTGAAAGTAAGAAGGGGACAACCTGTGTCAAAACAGACTACTTTTAAATGGTTGTCTAAGGCAATAGCAACCATTACCTTTTGTAATACTCACTAAAGCAAAATTATTCCAGACAGGGTCAAGGCACATTCTGCCAGGGCCTTGTCTTCATCTATAACTTTTTGAAAAGAGCTACATTTTAGACGTATTCTAGAAGCAGTAACTTGGTCCTCTGACAATACTTTTGCAAGGCACTATAAGTCTGATTCCTCCACTAGGTCTAGATCAGGCTTTGTTAGGACCATTCTTCAAGGGCTTCTGTACTCTTTATCCTTCCACCTTTTCAAAATTTGTAAGCTATGGTAATCTACCCATGTAGCATAGGCTACTACAACAGTGATCAATATAAAGAACATAATGTAGGCGTGTAAACTTATTATAATAGTAGGTCTTCAAATGATCACTACTGCTGTAGCCACTCTCTCCACCCCCCTTGTTATATGGTGTGTTATTTATGCCAGGGTGTGATCCTTTATTTTTTGCTCTACCTAGCATTATACTTTAAGGGTCTGGCTTCTCTGTCTTGTTGGCAGGAAAGCTGTGAAGGACTTGGTGCCAAAACTTGTCTTTTAGACAGCTTACCTCGAGCTTCCAGACAGTTTGGGCCTGATTAAGGTCAGACCACAAAATGGTCTCCTTTGAAGTAAAAATAAAACCTAGACCCCCAGCTAAACCTGGAATATTCAAGAACCATTCTAAGGCAAACTTCCTACTGTTAAGTGATAACCTGGCAAAATATCAAGCCCCCATAAACTCTGAGAACACTGCTGCCTATGCAGAACTGTTCACAGAAACCCTGTACAAGAATGTTAATAGCTGCATAGAGGCAGCTGTACCTACCAGGAAGAAGTAAAGAACTAACTCAAAAAAACAAGCCACACTGGTGGAATCACAAAATCAATACACTGTATAACAGGAGTAAGAAAATCATGGCAAAAGTTAGGAGGTGCAACACCCAACAGGATAAAAGCACTCTCATCAAACTAAACAAACAACTCAGTGGACAGATAAAGTCCACCAAAGCCATATTTGAGGTACGTTTGGCCTCCCAGGCCAAGGACAACCACAAAGCATTCTTTAGCTATGCCCACAACTTCAAAGGCAGTACACAATTGTGCACAGAGCTCATTGTAAATGGAGCCACCTATACTGAGCCAGAAGTCATAGCAAATCTGCTGGCTGATAAATTCAGCTCCAACTTTACCCTTCTCTCCCCCTCAACCTTCCCTCAGGAAATATCATCAGATATAACTCCCCCTACTATCACTAGGGAACAGGTTATTAATGCTCTCTCTAAGACCAAGAACATTGCATCAATGGGCCCAGACAATATCCCAGGATGCCTTCTAAATAGCATGAAACATGACATATCAGGGTCTCTGGAATTACTATTTAATGGTAGCCTCCATACAGGTTTCATGCCTTATAAATGGAGAAAGGCAACAATCATCTCTCTGCACAAAGGTGGGCCATCTACAGACCCTGTAAACTACAGCCCATAAGTCTCACTAGTCTTATATATAAAACCATGGAAAGAATTATCATGGAGATGATCAACAGAGATATAGTAAACTTCCAGACACTAAACCCAACCCAGTTTGCCTTCATCAAGGGCAAATCATGCCTACTCAACCTGGTGGACTTCTTTGAGAAGGTCACCAAAGCAAAGGATGAGGGCAACATCATTCACACTGCCTACCTTGACCTTGCCAAGGCATTTGACACAATACCCCACTTGGGCATTGTTGACAAACTCAAGAGGTTAGGCACAAACCCGTATGTCACACGGTGGATAGCCAACTGTTTCACAGACAGGACACAGTATGTTAGAACAGGAAGTTAAAACTGGGGAGTCCACCTCTACAAAGAGGCCAGTCACAAGTGGAGTCCCCCAGGGATCAGTCATTGGACTGCTCCTTTTTGGCATTTACTTCTCAGAAGTCAAGGCCAATGTCAGTGGCCTCTGGCTGACTAAATCTGCAGATGATTGCAAATTTGAATTTACTCTGACTCAAATGTTCTCCAGGAGGGACTGACACAGACAAACAACTGATGTCAGAGCCATGGACTAAAACTAAATGCCATGAAATGCATAATAATATCCTTTGGGAAGTCATCCATCCCTAGTAACTATCATATTGACAACACACCCTTTAGAGTTGACCCAGTAGTCAGGGACTTAGGGACACACATAGATAATAATCTAGCCTTTGCCCATCATATGTCTACAGTGGTGAGGAAATCATTCTATGTTGTGCAACGTATAAACAAAGATATGACATCTAAGTCTAAGGAAGTCATTGTTCCACTGTATTTGGCATTCATCAGACCTATCATTGAATACAGTGCCTTCTTTCATATGTACCTAACCAGGCATATTCAACAATTGGAATGTCCACAGAGGTTTCTCACTAAAGGAATACAGGGTGTATGTAAAATGTACTATGCAGACTGCCTCAAGGCCCTATCCCTGTATTCTGTCTCCTACAGGCTTTTGAGGGGGAGATCTCTGCCTGACATACAGGGCATTGTCAGATCCCACTCTGATGGATCTCCTGCATATCCACAAAACAAACAGCACCAAAATTACCCATTCTAAAGACTTAAACCTTGCCTGTTATATAAATAAGACCTGCTGGAGAGATAGGTATGTATTCCAGAGACTACCACCTCTATGGAACAGGCTCCCCATCCATGTGAAGCAGAGTTCCTCCCTAACCCAATTAAAGTGCAACTTGGACAATTGGATGGGGAACAGGAAATTCATCCTTGGTTTGGCACCTATGTCTCTGATGGACACAGGTAACCTGTAAATGGTTCATCTCCCAGACCCATGCTTACCCTTATCAAGGGTATCTGAACTTGCCAGAGATTTGGGATGCATGGCTAGCCTTAAAAAGGCCCTTGTGGTCATTAGCCTAGTAAACACCAATAAACTTATGAACATGAAAGGTGCCCTAAATCTTTGGAAGATTTCTGTCTGTTATATCCTTGGCAGGTTATAACCCCATCTAGCTTAGGCAACTGCAGCAGTGATCATTTGACCATCTACTGTTATGGTAAATTTGCTTACAGAGCTGTACTTTATTAGTAGTTGAACAATTATATCTAATTACTTAGAAGTTTAAAATTACTAAATTACAGTGGTGTTAAACAAGGAAGCAAAAAAAATGAAATGAAAAACATAGGGGTTCTAACTTAGCAGAAGTACCACTCCCATGCTGGAGCAAATCACTACCATAAGCATAGGGACAGAACTAAACCTTTTTACATGTTAATGTTTTGTTATCCTTCAATGTATTCAGTAGTTCTTAACATGAACTTTTTTCTCTGCTTGTGATAGTGGACGTGGTGCACAGTAGGCAAACTTTTTAAAAATCTTACAGAATATCAAAAAGATTATGTATACACATTGCAGCTCACAGGATCTCTCTCTCTCTCTCTCTCTATATATATATATATATATATATATATATATATATATATATATATATATATATATATATATATATATACTGTCCTAAAACTGCAACCTTCATGGTGTTTCTGACAACACCTACACTAAGAAACACTCTTCTGAACCCCAGACATCAGTTGACAATTGGAAACATTATAACACCCTTTCTAAAAACTAAGTGGGATGTCTATTAAACTTTTCTAAAACTGCAACCTTCGCAGTGTTTCCAACAAAACCTACACTAAGGAACACATCAGCCAGCAGCAGCCAGGCGTTTCCTGATGTCCCATGTCAGAATACTTTCCCATTCCCTGACTCCCCTTTTTCCATCCCTGAGAATAACTATTCCACCTAGTATCTGCCCATACAGTGTTCAAAGCACCTCATTAGTTGTTCTAGCACTGGCATCCATCCTAGCTACTGATTTTAGGTGCCTAACATCCTCATTCTATTAACTCCCTGCTCTCAAGCTTTTTTCCTTCTATGCCCAGGCTGCTTTCTTAATTTTCCTTTTCCACTGCAAACTTTGAAGATATCCCTCTGATAGCCTCTACAGATCCCTCTTCTTCCTTTACTCTGCAAGCTTTATTAATCATCATAGCCTACCTGCTGTTTGTTTCCTGTACTTCAGCTATATCCGAAACCAGAGCTAGCCTCACTCCATTCGCCCTCTCTGTGCTCGGGCTCACTCCGCTCCCCTACCCTACTCCAATTTCCACCTCCCCGCTCGGGCTCAATCCACTTCCTTACCCTACCCCCAATTCCCAGCCACCCCAATATCCCTATTTCTATCTGATACTAGCCACACCCAACCATCTCCTCTACTCAATCACTAGCACAGGCTACCAAAAACTGACATGCTTGAAACCTCCCACACCCAACCATCCAATTACTTTATCATCCTCACTAAGTTCCATTGATAGACCACCTTATCTCCACCCCTAGTACCATCCTATTTGCCTCTCCCTCTTTCAGTACACTCCTACTTGCTACCTCTCAATCACCTAGCCATACATCAATTAGCTCATCCCTTACTAACCTCTACATGTTTCTACTACATATAGCCTCATTAATTATTTTATCATATCTTTCACACATTACATCTTACCACACCATATCTACAAGAATCTATTTCTTACTATAATACAGCTTTCAAACCTATCAGCCTATATCACTTTTGTATCTCTTCTGCTATTTTCAATTCTTGACCCATTGACTATACTCCTTACATATTATTACCTCACCACCACTCCCCCCTCACCCTCCCAACAATATGACAGGGACATTACAAAATACTTGAAAATTATTATCTACATAGCCTCCAAGCTGTCTTGCTGTGGAGACATTCATCCAAATCCAGGTCCATCAACTTCTTTAAATACCCCCACCACTCAAATTCCCAATCACCTCATCAACTTACTTAATCTCCCTAGAAAAGCAACCGGCCTACTCCTAGTTAGCATTAATATTAGAAGCATCTCCAATAAAATTCATGACCTGCATGCCTGTCTATTTCTATACACTCCAGACATAGTTGGTATAAGAGAGACATGGTTAAAACCACACATCACAGATAATTAAATTATACCACCAGGATACAATATTCTAAGGAAGGATAGGACTGACAAAAAAGGTGGTGGTATTGCCTTATGTTATAAAAAAAAATCATTTTACAATTGAGACTTTAAATACAAAACTCTCTAACCTGGACAAAGTAGAAACAATTCTTGTCCACCTAAAACTCAACTCTAACAAACTAATCAACTTAGTCGGATGTTGTATACCACCCATAAACAATATATCCACCCTTGAAGACCTACTCCATTGGTCCTGTGCATCACTTCTACATGAAACTGTCATCATGGGTGATTTTAGCATAAACTGGCTGACATGCAACTCTCATGCCCCCACAAACATATCAACCTTCATGGCTTTACACAAACCATCCAAAATCCTACCAGAACTGACAAGGCTACTAACAGGGAATCAATCCTTGACTAGATACTAACTAACAGACCACTTCACCCCACTAATGCAGGTTGCCTACCTGATAGCATAAGCGACCATCTAATAACATTTCTTCTAAGACATCATTCTCATTGCAGCAAAGGAACTGTCTACCAACTAATCAGAAATAAAAAAAAAACTTAACTTCAACATCTTTGTTACAGACCTAAAAAATGTAATTGGACACCATCAAAACATCTTGACCTAAATCTGTCCATAAAACTCTTTAATTCCACCTTTCTAAATATCCTGAATTGACATGTCCCTCCCAGAACTATCAGAATCAAAGCTAACAGTGCACCTTGGCTAAGTAAAGAAACCAGATCCTTCCTCAAAACCAGAGACAAAGCCTGGGACCACTGGCACAAAGACAAGTCCCAAGCCACTAAACAAACCTATCAGGAGCTCAGGAATAAAGCTAAAAAAAACTAGTAAAATGTAAAAAACAAACCACTGCCATAATCTACAAATAAGGTGTAAGAACAATCCTCAAATGTTCTGGGGAGCAGTAAATAAAATTCTCTTGCCAGGTAAAAGTAGTACTCCCACCTTTAACACAGATAACACATCTGACACCATAGCCATACAATTTAACAAATTCTTTACTAGCACCATTCTTACTCTATCCAGTCAACAAAACATCTCTAATAATCTCCCCTCTACAGAAACATGTAAATCACATAGTAACAATGACTCATTCCACTTCCAACCTGTCCCCACCAATAAGATTAGGAAATGCCTTAAAGAGCTCAGGGCCACAACACTAGCTTCTGACAAATTACCAGCAGAATTCTTACAAATAGCAGCCATTGCCATTGCCTTCCCAATATCCATTCTCATTAATAGATCTCTAACTGAAACCATTGTCCCCAAAATATGTAAAATATCACATATCATCCCTCTTCATAAAGGAGGGAATTCTACAGAATTTACAAACTACCGTCCAGTAGCTATCCTATCCTATCCCCTATAGCCAAAATCCTGGAGAGATGTATACATGCTCAAATTATGGACTACATGCATACCCACAAACTCCTATCGGTCACTCAGCATGGCTTTTCTCCCTTTCACAGTACCACCACAGCTCTTATGTCCTTCACAAATATAGAAAACAATGGCAAATTTGTATCCGGTACCTTCCTCGACCTGTCAAAAGTTTTTAACATGGTTAGACATGGTACACTTATTAAAACTCTTTCTGATATAGGTCTTATTGCATCTTCCTTAGCTTGGTTCCAAAGTTATCTAGCTGATTGCCAACACGCAGTATTGTGGCAACATGAACTCTCACCACTGCTTCCAGTCACACTCGGAGTTCCACAAGGCTCCATTTTAGGCCCTTTACTCATCTCTCTTTATATTAACAACCTTCAGACTTCCACTCTTCGTGCATCTGTCATACAATATGCAGATGATTCTACACTAATATGTGCAGCATCTTCTTTAAATGAACTGCAATCACTAGCTCAACTTTCCTTCCTATCAGTTGAATAATTTCTATCCATCATCCAACTTATTTTGAATCCTAGTAAAACAAAACTACTTCTCTTCAAACCTACTAGATCCACCTCCTTAGACCCCCCTCCTTTAATATCATGTCTAGTAACAAAACTATAATTTCTCCCATAGCACACACAAAACTTCTTGGTGTTGAAATTGACAATAATTTGAGATTTGACACTCACATAGCCCACACTATTAAGAAAGTACATAAGAAACTGGGTACCCTCTATAGGAATAGACAGTTTCTCACCAAACAAGCAAAAGCTACGATATCACATACCCATCTCATCTCCACCCTACTATAAGCCTCCCCTATCCCTACCATTCTCAAAAAGGCTGATTTAGCAAAATTAGAATCCTGCTGCTACAATAAAATTGCCAGGTTTACCACTGACTCCCATTATAAAACACACCAGTGCACAGCTTTAAAGCAACTTAACTGGCTAGAATTTCGCCATCTCTTGTAGCACAATTAACTTATGTTAGCTCATAAAATCCTGCATCATCCTCAGAAACCTCCTCACTGCAAAACCTACTTCAGCCTTACTCTAGTACTCCGCTCTAACAATAAATTCCTCCTAGAAGTTATTAACCCCAACAACACAGCAGGTGAATCTCTCTTTTCTAATTTTGTGTCCAAAATATGGAACTCTTTACCAACACACATAACTTCCGTACCATCAAGATCTTTGTTTAAAAAGTCACTAAGAACACACTTTACAGGTACTTGGCTCTGCTCTTGTACTGGTCCAGGATAGTCCTGCCTTCATTTTCACTATCCTACTCAGTCTATGAAGGTTTATAGCTCATGTCTTTGTATAAAGGGTAAAATTTGGACTCTTACATTACAATACTTGTCTTTTTAAACTAACTTATATGTCTGTATGTACCATTATTGCTTACTTGTATCTACTTGCAAATGATGGATTATTGGTGTGAATGCTCACAACTATTGTATATACTGTTTTCTTTCTTGGCACTATTATTATGTATTACTATACCAACTTTGTACTTTATTGTTATTTTGTGGAGCTTTTCTCCCCGGGCTTCCACTGAAAAAGGACCAGTGTCCAGTGGACTTTCCCAGTTAACAAATGTACAATAAAATAAATAAATATATACATATTTTATATATATATATATATATATATATATATATATATATATATATACATACATATATATATATATATATATATATATATATATATATATATATATATATATATATATATATATATATATATACATCTATATATGGGACCCTATCAGATTACCAGTGGAAAACTTTGAAAGTTATGTGGTTGGGACCATACTATCGAAGTTTTGAAACTTTGAACATTTTGAATGGAGATCGCAGTACAGCACGGAACATGAAATGTATCCCTTTGCACAATGTGGTTCAATCTCAGAGTTGGTATATTTAATTAGCAGGATGTGTGGGGGCACTGGCACCCACATGGGGAGTGCAAGGAGGCTCACCCCCCTCAAAAATGTTAAAAATAGATTTTATTTATTTATTTATTTTTTAATGTTTGAAGTTCTGAAACTTTGATCATATGGTCTCGGTCATATGAATTTCAAAGTTTCAGTACTCTGATAATCTGACATAGATCCATATATATATATATATATATATATATATATATATGTGTGTGTGTGTGTGTATCTATATATCTATATATATAATATATATTTTATATATATATATATATATATATATATATATATATATATATATATGTTATACATTCATTTGATTGGCCGGTGGATGGTCGATCAGAATACGGTCGAAAGCAGTGCGGCAAAATCTCAAAAATGTGAACACAATTGTTACGAATTGCAAAACATCCCCCCCTTTTTGACCCATGGTAGCACTTGTTTAGGTGGTAGAGCGGTCGGAAATTTCACATTCTGTGTTTGGTACGACATTCTGACCATTTGGCAATGAGAAATTCGATAATAACACTTGGTGTTATACCCAGTCAAGCAATGTTAGCTCTATCAAATGAATGTATTCCATAGATATACATTATATAAAAAACTGAAGCTCTAGGGCTAAATGTTATTTAACCTCTTTGGGTCTGCTAATATGATTGAAACTGGTAGAAACCAGCACAAACTAAGAAAGATAATCCGGATTCAAAGCAATGAGGTAGCAAGTTGTTGTAAACCACAGCAGACACAGGGCAAAAAAGTTAAAAGGTTTAATGAAGCGCTTTTCGTCAGTGATAATACACAGACTTCTTCAGACAATACATATTTCAAGAAGGCAGCTTAAATAATACATCAGTACTAATTCAAAAAATGATAAACCAATCAAAAAGTTGTGGTCATATGCAGGATTAAAATTTAAAACCATACACACAATAATTGCTCTAAGTCAAATATCATTATAAATAGTAAATGTCAACAACCAAAAGGAATCCTTAGCCTAATAACTCCAGTAGAAACCAAATATTAACAAGTAATAAAGATAATAAATAAAACATATAAAACATATTAGACCATAAAGACATATTATCTGGCCAGGTTCCTTAGCTTAAGAAGGCTGCTAATAGAGCAGCCTTCATTAAGACCCGGTAGGACGTAGGCATTTAATCTAATTTGCCAACGTAGTTCCGATGCTTCCAATAATAGATGTAAAGGGGCTCCTCTCAAGCTGTCATGCAACTGGTCAATTACCATATATTTAAAGTGGTGGTCCTCATGCTGGATAATGTGTTTGGCAAGGGCAGTCAAGTTTGGCTTTACTGATAGCATACTGATGTTCGTAGATCCGTTCTCTTAATCTACGCTCAGTTTTGCCAACATAAAAACCTGTGCATTTTTGGCATAAGGCTAAATAGACCACCATTCTAGAATTACAAGTGCATCTACATCGCATGCCATATCTAGTGTTATTAACCTCAAATCTATTTGATTCAAGTATATGCCGACACTGGTTACAATTCTGGCATTTAAACATCCCAGGTGTACGGCTACACCCCGGATCTGATTGTTCCAACAACTTTTTCAAGTTTTTACCCCTTCTATATGCAACTTCTGGTCTATCACCTAATTTGTTCAAAGTTGTAGAATTAGACCGGAACAGATTCCAATTCTTAGTGATAATATCCATAATGAACCTACTAATAGGACAATATGTAAGAATTAATTTAGTATTGTTGAAGTGCAATGGGTAGACTTCACCTACAGGTTCTATCCTAGGCTCGAGTTCATAAGTATGGACAGTGTTAAGTATGGGTTTGTACGTCCCCCTCACTCTTTTGTTAATAACTTCATTAACTAGATTGTCCAGCAAGTTTAATGGGTAGCCTCTATGTAAAAACATGTTCTTCAGTAAATTACATTCTTTAAGAAAGTCATCCTCTAAGCTAACCATCCGGGCTGCTCGTACGAGCTGGCCCTTAACTACTGCCCTTTTCTGGTAGCTCGGGTGGCAGCTGCTAAAATGAAGGAATGAATTAGAGTGTGTTGGCTTCCTGTATATACTTGCCACATATTTATTAAGGACTTCATTCTTCACCAACCATACATCTAGGTAGGCTATCGCCTCAGTGTTAAAGGTAGAAGCAAATAATAGGAAGTCAGTTGATTTATTAAATTGATCCAGTAATAACAGGCTCTCGGTTTCTCCACCCTCTAAGAGAATGAAGATATCGTCCAGGTATCGGGTATAGTACTTAATTTTGGACACTAATAGTGAATTGTTAAGAAGTACATTCTCCCTTTCCCAGTACGACATCACAATATTAGCCAAGCTGGCACCGCAAGGCGACCCCATGGCTACCCCAATTTTTTGAAGGTAGAAATTCTCTCCCAATATGAAATAGTTATTGAATAAGATCAGATCTAATAATTCAATAACAAGAGATATTTCGTGGGGTGGGGCACCCTTGCTATTAAGAAAAAAGGCAACCCAGTCCATAGCTATCTGTAAAGGTATGCAGGTATATAAATCTTTAACATCTATTGTCAAGAAATTATACTCTTTACTAAATGAGATGTTGTTCATTTTGTCTAAAAAGGACCAGGAGTCTTTACAAATTTGCTCTTCATCCTTTAGATATTTTTGTAAAATTGAGTCTACCAATTTGGCACAAGAATATGTAGGAGATCCGCGCCCGTCAACTAAAGGACGCATGGGTGGATTGAGGAGGTCCTTATGTATCTTTGGTATACCAAAGATACAAGGAAATCTAGGAAATGAAGTGATAAGGTATTTATGTTGATCCTGGTCAAGTCTACCCTCAACTAGCATGTCGTCTAAAGAACTTTTAATGCTACGATATGCATTATTAACTTCAGATCTAGAACTGATCGTGTATGCATCGTTAGATAGTAGATCTAACATCCTATCAAAATAGTCGATCTGATCAAAGACTACCACCCCTCCTCCTTTATCAGGCTTACATATTCTTAAGGAGTGTAACTTAACAAATTCCAATAGAGACGTTTCAACCTTTCCCAAGTCATTGGTACCTGTAAGTAAATGCAAACCACTGTGTCTTAAATCAAGTTCACAAGTATTCTCAAAAGCTTGCACTAGTGGGTGCAAGGGCGGGTTGTACATACTAGGAACATAGATGTTGTGTGGAGCATTATGGCTAGTAGCGTTAGGTTCAAACAACAGGTTAAAGTTCAATTTACGAGCAAACATTTTAATGTCTATGATGGTATTAACTAGATCAAACTTCTGTTGAGGTACATAGGTGTGCCCTTTTGATAAAAAGTCAGCCAGTTCATCAGGGATCGGCACATTTGAATAGTTAAAGATATTAAAATCACCAAGTTGATTAGTAGAAATAATCGGTCTTACACCAACATCAATAAGAGAAGCCGCGGTGTTAACCTCATCTACCAATAAATTGTGGTTAGAGATAAAAGGTGAGTCCAAACTTGGGGCCACTGTGATACCACAGTCCAGAACCTCACCTGTTGTTGGAGGTGGAACCAGGTAACACATGCACCTGGTATCTACTGTCTCTGAAAGTTCTGTTTCTTTTGTTTCCCTCTGTTTGGTTGCTGAAAATTGTTCCTTTGCTTTGGGATAGCTCCCTGGCGGTTGGCATTGTAAAAAACCTGTTGCTGACCAGTGGTCGTAGTATTAAGAACCGGTTGTTGTCTCCGGTTCTGTAATCTCTCACTCCTCCTAACGCCTTGATCCACCAATGTGTCACCAAATGCATCAAGTTCTCTAATATTAGTGTTGTTAGATGGAACCTCACCACTACCAACTGTGGTTGGTTTACAACAACTTGCTACCTCATTGCTTTGAATCCGGATTATTTTTCTATGATTGAAACTGGACTGTACCTTTAAATGTAGGTTTTAAATGTAATTTTGTCACCACTTCCTGCTTTACACTGATGACGCCATTGGGCAAAACCGGTTTGTTTGTTCTGCTTGTAGCTTGGTCGCTATAACTTAACTGTTATCAATAAAGTTTTGCTATTTACTGCATTTGTAGTTTAAAAAGTTTTTTAGAGGGCTGGACACATTCAGTTGCTGTTGATTATTAGTACGTGGCACTCTTTTGGCAATTCATGCACTGGATGTGTTGTTTGGAGTGATATATATATATTTAAGTTTACCTTCATATTGTCAGAAATGACAATATCGACCACGCATTTGGGCGAACCAAATGTGTGAATTTCAAACTTCGACATTCTCAGAAGTTCGAAAATCAGCAAATTGAACAGCTGATTCGCTGATTTTCAAACTAAAATGTCGAAGACACATTGTAATGCGGGTGAAAGCCCCCATGCACCCCCCCTATGTGGGGGGCTGTGCCCCCATACCCCACTACGTTAATATACTAACTCCAAGATCACACTACAGTGGGGAAAGGGATCATTTCCCGATCCCCGCTATAGTGCAATCTGCACCCACAATGTCGAATCTGCAATGAGCGAATGCCAATGTGTATTCGCCCATTGCACATTCAGACAATTTTTTTCGAGGTTTTGCCACTTTGAAAACCTCCTTTCACACAAAGTGGATTTGCATGTGTGCATAACGCACTTTTGAAGGTAAACCTACATATTATATATATATATATATATATATATATATATATATATATATATATATTACACTGCACTGTCATTTCAAGTGAAATAAATATATGTATTTGTACTTAGAGATTGATGGTTAAAAACGGGAAGTTTCATCATTACTAGTAGTTAGGGAAAAGAGTTTGAAAATGGCATTTACTCAAGCCAGTGTTGTTAGAAAAAAATAGAAAGCTAGTATGTTCTACTGAGCTATACAGCCAAGAAAAAGAAAAAAATGGACTAATGCTAAAGGTGTGTGTGTGTGTGTGTGTGTGTGTGTGTGTGTGTGATTATATATATATATATATATATATATATATATATATATATATATATACACACACACACACACACACACACACACACACACACACACACACACACGTGTATCAGTTTGTTATGCTTATGCTTTATCAAGCAAACATTGCATCGACAAACAAACAGACCAAGAAAAATGTGCTTGTCCCCGAAAGGATATTTCACAGAAAAAAAGTTTCAGCAAACTGTCTATTAAAGGCATAACTTTGAATAAAATAAATCGACAAACTCAAAAAAGTGAAAAGTCAGATATCTGCACAATAGAAATCCTTTTATCCCTTCATCTTGTGTACACATATGCAACCTGATATGCAGACAGTCTAAGCAATTCTTCCACAATACCAGATTCATAGATTGATAGGTGGTGTACTAGGCTACTGACTACTAGGGCCTTTTTAAGCCTAGCCTTGCATCTCAAATTTCTGACAAGTTCTGATACGCTTGATAAGTGTAAGCAGGGGCTTTGGAGAGGAAACATTTACAAGCAAGGGCCTGGGAGATTAACCACTTACCAGTTGCCTATGTTCATTAGAGACACAGGTGCCAAACCAGGGATGAACTTCCTGTTGCCTACCCAATTGTCCGAGTTATACTTGAACTGGGTTAGGGAAGAACTCTACTTCACATGGATGGAGGAGCCTGTTCCGGAGGAGTAGTCTCTGATCTCTACCTGTCTATCCGGCAGGTTCTGTTTATATGACAGGCAGGTTAAGTCTTCAGAATGGGTAATTCTGCTAGTGTTTGTTTTGCAGATAAGCAGGAGATCCATCAAGATTGAGTCTAAGAATGCTTTGTATGCTAGGTACAGATCTCCTCTCAACAGCCTGTAGGAGACAGAATACAGGAATAGGGCTTTGAGGTGGTCTGCATAGGATGTTATTTATGCCTTGTACTCTTTTAATGGGGAACCTCTGTAGACATTCCATTTGTTGGGTCTGTCTGGTTAGGTACATATCGAAGAGGGCACTGTACTCAATGGTGGGTCTGCTGAATGCTGAAAAGAGTGGAACAATGACTTCCTTGGACCTGTATGCCATACCTTGGTTTATAAGTTGCACACCATAGAATGATTTCCTCACTACTATAGAAATGTGGTGGTCAAAGGCTAGATTACTGTCTATGTGTGCTCCCGAGTCCCTGACTACTGACTCAGCTCTTAGAGAAAAACAAAATTGCACAACTCCTACTTTTACCACTACATACTGTTACCAAAACATACAGTCACACCCCAGCCACACAGTTGCTCGTAAAAATCACCATCTGCCACCTTATATTGGGGGACAAAACCCCCCATACCACCTTTCCCTAATTCTGACACACACACACACACACACACACACACACACACACACACACACACACACACACACACACACACAGACACACGCTGTCTCCCTCTCTCTATCTCATAAATGTGTTGATAAAACATCCATATGATATATTAAATCACCTAGAACAGTTTTCATCTAAATGCAACTTCAGTGAGAAGGGCTGTGCCCCCCAACTATATATACTAACTCCATTGATATTGATAAAATATATCTCTGGGCATTAACTGTGGCAGTGAACTTAGAAGCTTCACAGAACCTTGGAGAAGAGTATACAGACTATAAGTGATATAATTATTTCCATGTATAATGAAGTGCAAAGCAAATTATTGTGAATTGCACAGTTTTCTTAGTTCCCAATACTACTCAGAACCCAGGAATTACCACACCTCATTATATGTAGCAGTAACAGATCAGCACAGCTTGTAGTTACAACCTTCGGGTAACAATTGAATAAGGACATCATATTATAGAATTTGTGACCTTTACTCTGGAGAGGAACCTAACCATTGTACTTGCAGAAGTCTGCTGCTGTCTAATACATTGATACAGCACACAGAGATACGCTGGTTCAGCTGCTTGCCTGCTTGCCTGCAGTTCTTCCATTTGTTTCTAAATGGATTGAACTGACACCTCATGCCATGTGGGACAGACTAAAGATGTTCTTTCTTTTACAAATTTGTAGAAGCCAGGATGAATAGCCTGAGTATTTTTTTTATGTAGAAGGATTATTATGATAAAAAATGAACTTGGCTGGCAGGGCACCTTAACTTTGTCATTTCTTGGCAGGGCTGACAGAAAAACTGCTTTTCTTGTTTCATGTATTCAAAGAAAATACAAAGTAGAAAGACCAGTCTAAACCAGAGTACCCAATTCACACATTTGGCATTCTATGCAGATCGTAGCATTATACTTTGTAAAATGTAATATGCTCAGGTTGAATGTTTTCTTGCATAGACTGTGTACTATGCCTGAACTCAGGTACTTATGAGATTTCTGTGCACAGTCAGAATTGTATTGGCCTAAGATACAGGAAGCCATAAATATCTTTTTTTTTTTTAAATCAAATTACATTTGAAACAATATCATGGGTTCACATGCATTCATAGAAAAGAAAACAAACTATAGTGATCTTTCTCACTTTTTTCATGCAGTATACATATATGTTTTCTTTGTAACAATTATCATTCACTCCAGCATTATATAAATTGCTTAGTGCCTGCCATGCATTAAATCTCATTCCTTCTCATCCTCCCCTGAGCAGTATTCCACAATATGAACAAAAGATGATTGACTTTTATAATTGGCTTAGTTTCTGGTGTCATTCTAAGGGGGTGCAATATTTGTCAGCATGGAAGGAGATGTATAACAGACCATGCTGCTTTGCCAGGGATGATCTGCACCTCTCCCCTCTAGGCTTTTAAATATTAGCTAAAACAAATGGGGGGATTCAGTAATCCTCCGTGTAGGACGAACAAAGTCCTACTCGGAGACTGCCGTCTAAGAGTTAGACGTCAGCGCGTCATGCATATGCATGAGCGCGCACTGACTAAACTCCCAGGCTAACATGGAACATATAGGAGTGCATTGGGCATGTCAGACTGCCGAGCAGTCCAAATATCCACACCCCTGCAAGTGCCTAACTCTGTAAATGTCAGCAGATATGAGTGAGTATGCTCAAATGTGTTTACACCCAACACTATGCTCCCCCACATTAAAAAGCCCTGTACAAATGAAATAAAAAGTATAACAAAATTTTTTTTTTATTATTCACCATATAGCTACCCGTATTTGCACATGTGTGCGCAGGTGTGCCCATTGCTTAGCTACAGTTAGCAATTTCGACATCGAAGAGCATAATAACAAATATATATACAAATCAAGCCAAATAGCAATAGCATAGTGGTAGAGCCTTTGCATAAAGAGGAGGCATTCACGGGTCTAGTCCCACTTTTCCCCTTTCTATGTTATGTTTTAAATCAGTATATAAAATAATTCCTGACATATATGAATGAAATTTTATTAAAAAGCATTGAAAAGGCCAATGTATTAGTGAACAAAATGTATATATATAAATATAAGAATGTGAGCAGCATTAAGGATATTGACATATAATTGCCCATAGCTAAGCAGCGTTGTACCCAGCGCAATATAATTGCCCATAGCTAAGCAGCGTTGTACCCAGTGCAATATAATTGCCCATAGCTAATCAGCGTTGTACCCAGCGCAATATAGTTGCCCATAGCTAAGCAGCACTTTACCTAGCGCAATATAGTTGCCTATAGCTAAGTAGCGCTTTACATAGCGCAATAGGTTTACGCAGAGCTGCGCACCGTGCTAACCAGTGCACCGTAGGGCAACGTCGGGCAACGTGGAGCAATGTAGAGCAAAGTTGAGCAAAGTCGCCTAAACACAGTCACACCCCCCTAGCCTGTCTGGATAGTAGTAAAATAAAAAGCAATGACAAGGCTCGACCCTGGGACACTGTGCACTATAATCAAAGTACTGAACCACTAAGCCATGACAACTTAGCATACACATCCACTGTTAACATACATATACTTATAAATGAAAGTTTAACCATTGCTAAGGAGGTTTGCTGTTAGTCGAGAATTTTCAAAAATGGACAGTCACAAATAAGTGCAGGAAATGAGGCATATTTAAGCTCCGTAGGTGGGAATACACATCATAACTGGTTGTAGTGCCCATCTGCAGTCAGAATGGCCGGTGCTGGAGAGGGTACTCGCTTTCGAGCGCAACGGTGGGGCATCGAGGAGTCAAAATACATGGTTTGGTTCCTTGTTCACCATCATGAGTCAAGACTCCTGCAGGGCCAGTTCCAAGGGACTGAGTACAAAGTGGAGGTTTGGAACCGGTTAGCTCATGATCTCACCAGTGCCACAGGCATCCCTCGGACTGGTGAGCAGGTCCGTCACCCCCATGCAGACCTGTAGAGACAGAAGCAGGACCAACTGAGCTGATGAATACAGGAGGCCCGAGACATGCAAGATGCCCCACTACTGAGTAGATAGCCATGGAACGATGTATGTAACGAATGCTATTGTAGTCCATATAATGGATAGGTATGGATCAATATCCCTTCATTTACTTCACAGCTGCAGGTGTCCGTGCTGCGAATCAGCAAGCCTATGCAGATAGGCTGCTAAGGCTGCTCCACCAGGCAGATTAGTAATTATTCTGCATGTATTATCATATAAAATAAGTGAGAGAGCATGAAAAAGAGTGTTGTAACCCATTAATAAAGGTATAATAAGTCTTGAATAAAGTCTCTGCATGTATTGTAATATAAAATAAGTGAGAGAGTGTAAGTGTTGTAACCCATTAATAAAGGTATAATAAGCCTGGAATAAAAGTATTCTGCTTGCACCAAACTATGAAATGAATGAGAGAGCCACTACAAAAGTGTGTAATGTAATTAATAAAGGTATAATTCCTGGACTGTGTCCATGTCACTTTCTTTGCTATGTTGTTGTACCCTTGCATTATGGAAATAGTACAGTTGTATTAAGTTCTGTCAATCCACACTTGTGTAGGTCCGTATAAAGTGGATTAAGGGAATGCCAGTAGCTCTTAAGCATATATACAGTCCTCAACTGTTGGTTCATGACTAGCATGTACAGGTTAATCTGGCACATGAGTAGCTTCTGATTGTATTCCCCACAAATGTCAGTGTACTGCTAGAAATGTAGGGGTCTGTGTAAATGTAGCTGATAATGTCACCTGAAGACAGCCAGATATGTAGATATATGAATATAAATGAAATATATAAATATGTAGCAGTAACATCTGCATCTTGAACAGTTTGTATGTCAGATACAGGTCAGGTAAATAAACAACTATCAAAACCCATTTTGCAATTTAATGGACACTGCCTAGTGTAATACATGTAGGGGATATATACCTGCAGTCAGTAGGAATGTAGAGTAAAGTTATAAGTATATATAAGTTGTTAATGGAGTGATCTTTTTACACCCTATTTTATGGTCATAAATAATGCCATTCCAAACCTAAATGGGTATGTGTAATCTGAAAAACTTTGTTGGGACATATGTCCTATTGGTTCATAAATATCTGCATGTACTTTGATGCATGTGCCCTGTTCACATACCACAATCTTGGTGGCCTGTTGCCACCAATCAACCCTGCATGCTGTTGGAATGTCCACTGTTGTTCTAAATATGCATGTGTTATGCTTGCTGTTCAACTGTTGGAATTCTTGTGTGTTGAGTTAATGGCAGTACTACTGCATGCTGTTACAACTAATTTGGAATGTTGCTGTCTGTTACTAACCCATATTGTCATTAAATTCTGCTAAACATAGAATGTATGGGAATGCCAGTCCCAGTGGACCCTCCTCTCCCACCTCAGCTGGCGATGGCACCAGGCACCAGCATGTCCGGTGCCCAGCCTGGGACCTCCTCCTCCGGTGGCCCTGTGCCACCTTCGGGTGGAAGAGCTGCAGGGGATGGGGCTCATCCCCCCGTGCAAGCGTGGCCGGAGGAGGGCCACCTCTCACCCTCCAAAAGGTCTGGGCTGTGGTGCATAGGGATATCAAGCGTTCAGTCACTGATCCTCTACGCCAGCTCGAGGCAAGGGTGGCATGACTCACGGGTGAGCCTGCCCCTCCTACGCAGCCCCCAGCACAGCCACCCACTGGGCTATGAAGGTGCAGTGGTGACTGCCCATGGGTGGGGATGTCAGTTCCACTGTTGCCATCTGTGGGCTCATGGGCTTGCGATTTCCAAACACCCTTCCCCGTCAATGGTGTTCACCCACCCCATGTGTCATATTCCACCCCTGTATGCATCTTGTTTGTCTTGTCTATTTACCTCCCCAACCTACCTCCCCAAATATACCTACTTCCCCTACCCCACATACCACTCTCACCTGAAAAAAAAAATGGGCAATCTGCTCCCACAAAAAAATTATGCCCCATACATAGCTGCCCATTTTGCACACATGTCCACTGGACACATAAACTGAAATTTAATTGTCAGTACAACATACTTTGTTGTCCTCACCCCTCTCTCAGGGGTGGAAGGTTTCAAAATTCCATCCAAGTTATTAGTATATGCATGGCTGTTGCTGTTAAAGAAATGGGCAGCTATGGACCTTCCCTACACTCATCCTGCACATCCCGAGCTGTTTTCCCTACTGTCTTTCCCTCTTTGTGCCCCTTTTTCACCACTTTTCTATCTCCCCATTTTCTTTTCGTTCAAAGAAATTAGCGCGGGGGTTAGCAGGAGTAAGCACTTTTAAGCTGTAATTAGCGGGCTTTCGTGAGTGTGCGCCTAGCTAAGTATTGCTAACCATTGCACAAACCCACGCAAACCCGCTTACAATTGCTTAAAAGTGCCTTAGTCACTCTGCTTATGAGGGGCCTTGTTCTGCTCTGCAGCAAAATAAAACACCACTGCCAGTCTCGAACCCTAGACACCAGCATGTCCGGTACCCAGCCCGGGACCTCCTCCTCCGGTGGCCCTGTGCCACCTTCGGGTGGAAGTGCTGCAGGGGATGGGACTCATCCCCACCATGCAAGCGTGGCTGGAGGAGGGCCACCTCTCACCCTCCGAATGGTCTGGGCTGTGGTGCATATGGTGATCAAGCGTTCAGTCGCTGATCCTCTAGGCCAGCTCGAAGCAAGAGTGGCATGACTCATGGGTGAGCCTGCCCCTCCTATGCAGCCCCCAGCACAGCTACCCTCTGGGCTGTGAAGGTGCAGTGATGACTGCCCATGGGTGGGGATGTCAGTTCCACTGTTGCCATCTCTGGGCTCATGAGCTTCCAAACATCCTTCCCCGTCAATGGTGTTCACCCACCCCATGTGTCATATTCCGCCCCTGTATGTGTCTTATTTGTCTTGTCTGTTTACCTCCCCAAACTACCTCCCCAAATATACCTACTTCCCCTACCCCACATACCACTCTCACCTGAAAAAAAAATGGGCAATCTGCTCCCACAAAAAAAATATGCCCCATACATAGCTGCCCATTTTGCACACATGTCCACTGGACACATAAACTGAAATTTAATTGGCAGTACAACATACTTTGTTGTCCTCACCACTCTCTCAGGGGTGGAAGGTTTCAAAATTCCATCCAAATTATTAGTATATGCACAGCTGTTGCTGTTAAAGAAATGGGCAGCTATGGACCTTCCCTACACCCATCCTGCACACCCCGAGCTGTTTTCCCTACTGTCTTTCCCTCTTTGTGCCCCTTTTTCCCCAATTTCCTATCTCCCCATTTTCTTTTCGTTCAAAGAAATTAGCATGGGGGTTAGCAGGAGTAAGCACTTTTAAGCAGTAGTTAGCGGGCTTGCATGAGTGTGCGCTTAGCTAAGTATTGTTAAGCATTGTGCAAACATGTGCAAACCCGCTTACAACCGCTTAAAACTGCCTTAGTCACTCTGCATATAAGGGGCCTTGTTCTGCTCAGCAGCAAAATAAAACACTACTGCCAGTCTCGACCCCCAGACACACTAGACTGCATGAAGTACCACTAGACCACAGCAGATATACAGCAAGATGTTGCTGAAATATATATATCATGCATCAGAATGTGTGAATACAAAGGAAAGGTAGGAATGCCATAACACAAAACCTGTTCTGTTGAACTATACCAGCAGTTGTTGTGGAATTGCATTACATGATTGTGATAACAGAACCAGACATTCTAGCAGTAAATACTGTTACAGCAGCACTTCACAACCCCCACACAGTATCATAGCAGGATAATCCACACACAAATGTAAAAAATACTACTGTGTTCAAGGTACAGCAAGAATGTGGGTAGGCATACTCAGTACTGGAATTGTCCAGTTTCATGAGCATCCTGTGATAATGTCAACAAAATAAAAAGCACAAACACTGCAGAAGTGAGTACATTAATATCCACAGTATAGATGTACCCAAACAGTTCATGTGCCAAATGGAAACATCTCAATAACTACATATGTATGGCAGCTAATTGTAGATGTTGTAAAGAAACTCCATACTCCCATGTATGTTGTGTTAGCATTTCTAGGCGTGAGTACAATTCTACACTGTCAACTGTGTAATGGGAGAGGCAACATTCAGGTCTGAGTACAACATACAAATAACTGGCTACACCCTAAGCAACATTTAGAAGAAGTATACCAACCTTCTGACTTACACTACGGTGTCCACAGCAAACAAGCATGGGCCCCACTTTGGAAAGCTGAAAGGCCTATGCCTACCTGACCTAGCAATTTATAGCATTGGGTTGCTATGACAGTGAATACTGCAATTACCACACAGCAGGCTGCATGCAATTACCAAATGGTGGCTACCATTTGGTGCAGAGGCCATCACATGCACATGTGCAGATGCCTCTAAAAGCGGCCTGTACTTGCTGTCCACACATGCAATCATTTCATTGCAGCCACGGAGAGAGAGAGAGAGAGAGAGCAATAAAGCAAGCAAACAAGAAAGTCAGAAAGCAAGACAGAGAGACACAGACAGACAGACAGACACCAGCAACAACACCAGCAACAGCCACAGCAACAGGAAAAAAAATCCAAAAAAAAAATAAAAACATATATAAAATATTTTTTATTACTACACACACGGAAATTAATAATACAAACCCATACAAAGTAAAGGTATGTAACTGTTATGTATTTACTGGCATGTAGTAGATGTTTTTGAAGAGTACTCTACATACTTTGAATCATCCATATGTGGCAGCGGTATGTATCTATGCACAGATGCCCTGCATAACTACTGCCATGGAGAAATCAGTGTGTAGGTGTGTGCAGTGGGATATGACTGTGATATATGTAGTTCAGCATTAAATGTCACACATCTGATCCATGTTATCTCTGTTCTGTACAGTAGTGTGTACAATGGTTGTTTGGGGAGTAGTGCATACAGTTATATAAACAAGGATGTGACAGAGTAACAAATGCATGATAGTCATATTAACGTGTAGCTTAGCATTGGCAACAGCTGTACCAGGATAGTATGCTAATCTAGCATTTGCAGCTATATATACACTCTCTGATATTACTGTGTGCTCACATGTGACACCTGTTCATGTTGCAGCAAGGCCCAGCAGGTCAGCTGTGAGGTCCATGGACTTACAACAGTCTGGACCTTGTGTGTGTATAGCACACACACATATGGAGAGATCTGTGTGTGTCAGATATATAAGCATCTGTACATGTGCACAGAGCAAGGGACATACTGTAACTGTTTGTGAAGGGTGGACATATATATGTTGTTGAAGGTTGTTATGTGCATACTTCTATGTAGGTTGTAGTGTGTGGCAAACAAGACAGCATACAGTGCTGGTATATGACATGTGGTGGTTAAACGCTGTGGTTATGAATTGTCAGGTTTGCAGTGTTGCAGCCAGTGAGGCCTGCTAAAGCTACATGTGCTAAGAACACCTTAAATGCATTCCACACATCACTGTGCTATATTAGTACATAACAGTATACCTCGCAACATTCGCATAATTGATATTCCCACCATGAAAGGTGGACCATATATGTGCCTATATGGCTATCTATATGTACACCAATGTGTGTTCATATTTAAGTGTTTATATATACATATATATATATATATATATATATATATAGAGAGAGAGAGAGAGAGAGAGACAGGGTCATATTTACTGCGACAGATGGCTGGTGACAAAGCCATGGACCCAAGCTCAATGTTGAAACTGCATTGGCATGCCTCCTGGCAAAAACTCCGTACCCATGAACTACCACATAGGTGGTAGTCTACTTAACACTGAAAGTGTGATAAGAGACCATGTGACACAGGTGGACTGTAGTCTCCCCTTCAATAATCACAGTGACACACTAGTCATGTAATCTGTCTACCTTCCACACCTCATCACAAAAGGTGTGCCATCCAGGGAAATATAGGTCAGTGTTCCCCTCAACTCATCACACATAAAGCCCATTATAGAGGATAATGCCCCATGTGGTCTGTACCTCACAAGACATCCACAGCAGCTGGTAACGAGAAAGACATACCTCACAAAGAGTAATACCAGCCTCAAACATATGCCCTATGCAGACTACCTCACAAACCCACAACTACACTGTGTCGCATACCGCCTAACCAGAGGTGACCTCTGCCTAACATACTAAGCTATGTAAAAACCGGAGCTGTTGGACATGCACATAAACATATCACAATCTCTACATGCTACACGCTCTAGGGACCCAAACCTTCTGATCACAATAAACAGCACATGCTGGAGGGATAGATTCTCATCTCAGAGACATCCCATACTCTGTAACAAACCAACTATCCATAGCAAACAAAGCTCCTAATTAGCAGTCGTGATAAATAATTATGAAGATTGTATGGGAGATAGTGTATATACCCAGGCAATCACCTCTGTGTCTCTGCTTGACAGGGCCATGTGAAATGCAATGACCTGTGTGTCAAAGGCCAGGGTAGCGTATGGCTAGGCTTCTATAGGCCCTAGGGCCAATAGCCTCTTACCTCCCTATGAAGTGATACACACCCACATGTACTTGTTGCAATAATTGCTATGTGAGTTTGACTGAGTGTGATGGTGAATGTGTTTGTGAATGTGTCAGAGTTTGGTTTATGTGTGATAGCTTAGTGGGAAACTGTTTCTGTCATGGTATTATGTGTCCTAGCTGTGATCCCACAAAAGATGTGTCTACAATTGCTAGGCTGAAAAAGCAGTATACCATATGTTCTGACATAGTCTCTTGTTGTCAACTGGGGTGCCCATTGTAGGCCAAAGCAGTACATGCATGCTGATTGAGTGTTACTGCTGGCAAATCCACCCCTGTATGAACTGTAGTACTACCTGAGGCTGTATGCCTAAACAGCACAGTATGGTGTACGTCCACATTGATTGGAACCACTGTTCTGTGTGTTCCCTGTAGTCCTCACAGATTACATACCCCAGGCATACGGTATCATAAGTACTGACACACAGTACTGTAAGGTACACAGGTAAAGGTCACCTGTGTTGCCATACCTATGTATCTGATATGTATGTCTGATGTGTGTGTGTGTGTGTTTATGGCTGTACCATGGCCTCAGTCATATGTGTGTTACAGGATGTAGGTATGTATCTAGCAACATGTATAGTGTAGTACAGCGGTATGCCACCTATATTCACGAATGTGCACATATGTTAGGCAGGGGTCTGGCATCAACAACTAGTGTGGTATACCAGTGATACTGTCACTGGACTTTACAATCATTGCAATGGATTACACTTTTCATGATGCATTTGCATGATATACACCTCCTATGTCTAGGTTGTGCATTGTGTCACATACAGTGTGCCATGTACTGTTGTATAGTATTACATACTGTTGTAAGTTTGTTGCTCAGCAAAACGTGGTTTGATATATAGAGTGTGCCAGGCACTGTCAGGCAGTTGTGGGTTGAGTACTGACATGTGTTTTTGAAAGTGTGTATCCTCTGACAGCCAATAGGTTGCTATATATGGCAGTTAATTGATATCTGTACATAAGAAATGTACGTGTGCCTCATGACTTGCTCACACATATTGTTTCATTGTCTTCCAGGGCTATGTCCCACCATCATAATCCCGCCTATAGCATGGTGGAGGAAGAGCTAATAACATCCATCCTGGTGCAGCAGTATGCCCTGCTGTTCTCCAGAACCAGCCAGGACCAGCATGAGTGGACTGCTCTGTGGCAAGAGCTTGTCCATCGGGTAAATGACATAGGCATGCATAACCAGACATATGAGCAGGTACGCCATCACTGCAGTGATTTAATAAGACATGTCCAGCAGCGTGCATATGATATCCGCAGACAGCAGCTTGCCACAGGTGGGGGGTAGCCATCCATCCCCCCTCACCAGAGTGGAGGAGCTGCTCCTGAGCCAGGTGGCTCTTGGCCAACAACAACCCCAACAACTAACGTGTGTCATCATGGAGGCCGGAGTCACCCAGCAAGCTGAAATGGAGTGTGCAGGTAGCATGACATAGCTGTAGACTGCTGTTACCTCAATTGTTAGAGCATGCTTATGTGAGATGTGTACTGTGTAGTTAGACAATGTGGTGCCTAGTGTTGTGCAATGGTAATAATTAGGAATACAATCTGTATGCCTGTGACTGTCAACCGTTGTACTACCTTATGATTGCAAACACACAGTAGCAATATAACACTTGTTGCCACTGACAAAGTGTCTCATATCCTTGTAGGTCCCTCTGGTGTGACAGCAAGGCAGCCGACCCATGCTGGTGAGTGTGTTCTACCTTTAATACTGCTAATTAAATGTGCATGTCATAGGTGAGGTGTAGGCCATGTACACGTAACACACATATGCATAATGCATGCTGTGTATGTTTGCTGTGTGACTATGCACATCCCAGTAATGTGGGTAGCTGCCTATAACACATACAATACACAGAGCATTCCACACAATTGTGGCAACACTGATGTGGACATTGGATAGGCAGAGTCGATACACATGCACACAACATACACAATACTGTCATACGCAGTACACGTTAACATGCTACACATGGTGTATTCAGACACCCGCTGTAAGGTCACACCACAGTATCCCACAATTCATGCACACAGCACACATAATATACCTGAGGGGTAGATGCCTCACATGTGTCTGTGCGACATACTTCAACACATTACACATTCATGGTAGGCAATGCCCCCTACTGTGCACCTTACAAACTCATGTAACAACTGGCTGTGAAATGGTGACTGTAGCCATGGTACTGCATTTCTGGTACAGCATGGTATGTGCCGGTGTGGCACACATTAATAGCATTGTTTGAACACATGATGCTGCATGATGATGGCTCATGGTAGTACACCTCATCCTGTTACAGTGACCACAGTACTACACATAGCATTATCTGATATGAACCTCAGTGTTGTGTGTGTGCAAACACAGGCACCTATATACAATATGCATAGCAATCACCATTTGTACAAAGTGAACGGGCAGCACAGTGGTGCAGTGGCTAACGTTGTCGCCTCACAGCAAGAGGTTGTCTGGTTCGATTCTCGGCTGGAGTGCCTTCTGTGTGGAGTTTGCATGTTCTCCCTGTGTTCGCGTGGGTTTCCTCCGGGTACTCCGGTTTCCTCCCACATTCCAAAGACATGCATCTGGAGCATTTCTCCCCGGGCCTCCACTGAAAACAGGCTCTGTGGAACCTAGTCGGACTTTCCCAGTCAACAAATGTTAAATAAATAAATAAAATAATATGTCATGTAATGCTATTGAGTGTATAGGTCACATGACACACACTGTGTCTGTGTGATGTTTAATGTTGCAGTTGTGTTGTGGCATGCCATGTCATGTCTGGCACTGGCATATCCACAATATGTCCTACACTCACCATAACCACTGTACAATGGACATGTTGAGCAATGGTATTCCATCAGGTTAACATGCACCACTCATCCTGTGTGTATACATAGCATGCATGTGCTAATTATGTGTCCACAATTATCTGCTGAAGACACAGATGCTCTAATCAGAAATGAATATCTATGTGACACACAGATACACATCCAGCTATGGTATGTATACCTGTGAGAAATGGTGCACAGAACATTGCAGAGCTTATAATATTTGCACAGCACTGTCATGTCCATGTACACAGTGCATTCCATGGTGAGGCCAATCACTGAACAACAACACACATGCATCAAAGACATGTATACTGTTAATGGCAAAGGCTGTCAACACCCGCACTGCATGCTGTTGTGAAACACTCATCCTGCATGCTGACACTTGTGATATAACTGTTTGCCTTGTGATACTGTACCCCACCCTCACCTGTTATTGAGTGTGTTCTGGACTGCTGGTGGTGTGTGTGTGTGTGTGTGTGTGTGTGTGTGTGTGTGTGTGTGTGTGTGTGTGTATGTGTGTGTGTTTTAGTGATGAGTGCATTTGTGTGCATGTGTGCAAGTGTTCATGTGTACATGTGTACATGTGTGCATGTGTTCATGTGTGCATGTGTGCATGTGTGCATGTGTTCATGTGTTCATGTGTGCATGTGTGCATGTGTCCATGTGTTCATGTGTTCATGTGTTCATGTGTTCATGTGTGCATGTGTTCATGTGTGCATGTGTGCATGTGTGCATGTGTCCATGTGTCCATGTGTCCATGTGTTCATGTGTTCATGTGTTCATGTGTTCATGTGTTCATGTGTGCATGTGTGCATGTGTCCATGTGTGCATATGTGCATGTGTGCCGACATCATGTACAGGTCGTAAAGTGTGTTTCCTGTCTCCCTCTCACAGGTGCTGACCTTGGGCTGGTTCACTGCAGCAGGGAAACTGATGTCACCGAGCAAAACAGTGATACTGATGATAGGTGTGTTGAGGCTCAGGCATATTTGCCATGGTCTGTTGTTAGGCCACCAATCGACAGTACACAGCTGTCCACTCCATCCATGCATACAGTCATACTGCCAATACATCATTCACTAATGCCCATAGCTGAGGGACAGTGTACAGTTGGCATTGGCCAGGACAGTGTGGTATCAATGGCACATGCATCCCAACACAGCAGCCATACCCAGATGTCTGGAAGGGTACCACATAGGCAGATGTCCAGGGGTTCTCGTAGGAGCACTGCTGCTCATCATGCCACTGGCAGACGTGCCACAGGGCTGACAATGTCACGCATGTTCCAGGCTGTCATGGAGGCACAGGCACGTATGGAACGGTACACCAGACAGGGACTAAGGGCACAGAGAGCACATAACACCGCTGTCATTGACAGTATCCGTGACCTAGCAGGTGCCATCCGTCATTACACAGAGGTCACTGATAGACATTGGGGAGAGACATTAGATATCCTCTGCAATGTCATGTCCATGTGTCAGGACACTGCGGGACAATTGAGTTGTCGACTTGGATGTATGCCAGCAACATCAGCAGCTGGCAGTCGCCGTGGATGTCCCTCAAGCCACAGCCATTCCCGTAGTGCCAGTACCAGCCTCAGCAATGTTGGGGGTGGGCTGTCCATAGAACGTCCTAGGAGACCATGTGCACGTGGCTCTGGACAGTCCCAACAGAGACCTGTGTCCAGTGTACATCCATCTACCTCTGGGGATAGTACCCAGTCTGGCATAGTACCTGATAATGTCAGTAGCACCCCTGCCAGGCACAGGTACCATATCCATGGCCAGAGACAGTGATCTGTAAAGCCTCGCAGGTACAATCTGTGGCTGTCCCACTAATACCTGTATATGGCAGCCACATGGTGGAACTGTGTGCATGCAGACACACACACATACTCCAGATACCTAGGGCTAACACATACCCACACACATTACATCAACATTGGCCCATTCCAGTATTCTTGCCCCCCCCACACACACACACATACATGTCAATTGGAAGGCTCACTGTAGGCCTTTGGCAAACCAACAACACACCCTGTGCATATGATGAAACCTGTGCCACCTCCTGTCATCTGTAACATCGATGCAGGAACAGGCTACCATGGTGCTGATGCACAGGGTGTCTTTATAGCAGTAAAGCAATGTTAGCATGTTGTCAGCAGTACAATGTAATTATATGCTTGAAGGTGTAGCTGAGCAGGCATGATGCATTAATGCTATGATTGCCATTGTAGTGTTGTTTACACCAGTGTTGGTTCCAATTCTGTATTGTTCTGACATGTGCCACTTGGCTGATGTGTGCAGTATTGGCAGCATGTGTTAGAGAGTGGACAGTATGTGAGGGATGTGTGTAGCACAGGTTTGCAGGTGTACAGTTGTGAACATGGTGGAGGTGCACTGTCTGCATGTACGTGCATAATGGACACATGGCCAGGGTGACATGCTCTGTATTACACAGTAACACTCCATAGTTTCTATTTGTGGCCAGTATGCATTGTACTACACACATTTCGGAACCTGACTACACATGTGTGTATGACATGGTTTGACACTGTGCTTTGGGTGATACTGTTACTATCTGTCAATCTGTCATTGTTTTGTATTCTGGTAGTATACATCACATCCACAGCCTGACCATAACCAATCATTAGATGATGTCTTGCCAACCGACACACAGATGTAGGACACACAGCTACATTTGGATCCTTCAGGTACTATACTATGCCAGTGACCACTGGTATTCACCTGCACCCATTACTGACACCACTCCTGTTTGGCATATAGCTCTCTTAGGTACAAGCAATCACAGTAGGGATATGTCCGTCCATGTCTAGTAATGCATACTGTGGCCTATAATGCATTCTCCAGATGACACACACATCCTGCACAAGGGTATCATACAGACAGATGCCTGTTGTCAAACCCATGCTGGAAAGCTGTAAGCCAAACTAAGCATAGTAATCCACCTTTATGGAACATAATATCCCCACAGTACCACATAGGTAGTGGCCAACAACATGATGAACAGGTACCGATGTGTACATGCAACCAAATGTTATGTCATCTGTCCTTTGTTAATCACTTTTCCAAAGGTATATTCAGATCACTCGGTGGATCACATAAGCAATAAGGGGTCTGCATGCATATACACAAAGGTTGTTCAACACCTGTTATGAATAGTCATCATTGACAGACTTTGCTGTGTTTGAACAGGTCTGACATATACCTCAGCCATACATGCTCACACACACACATTCCAATAGTAATCGTAATGACTTTGTGTGACACAGATGACCTAGGCCTGGGATCACTGCAGTGGCTGGGCTTGTCACAAGCATACAGATGTGACCTAAGGTCTGAGAAGCAGCAGCACAGTCTGGCAAGGATGACAGCTGTGTTCTTGGAGAAAGCAGGGTTCCCACACATGCAATCATTGAGGTAACATGTACATATATGTATTTGCCACACAGCTAGCTCACATGTGCAATGCATACTGATATTTCATACAGTAGTAAAAGCAAAACCCACAACACATTGACCAGCAGTGTCACACACATATAGCACACACACTCACCATGTGTAGGATGCAAACCCCTGCCTAATTACTTCATGATATTAGAGAAATACGCATTAACACGACGCGCTATACACATTATTGGGAGGTCTGTTTTCCACAGGTGTATTTGTAGGATGGTGACATCATCAGATTTGACAAAGGTTAGTTTACTACTTTTGAGGTGTTTCACTACTCCCCTAAAAGGTTGCTCCTTCCCAAGGAGAACACACACACAGTTGTCCAGTACAGGATTCAGACCCCTACCTAACTACTTCATGATACTAGAGGAGTACGCATTAACACAATGCACTATACATATTATTGGAAGTATTCTTTTCCACAGGTGTATTTGTAGGATGGTGACATCATCAGACTTGACAAAGGTTAGTTTACCACTTTTGAGGTGTTTCACTACTCTCATAAAAGGTTGCTCTTTCCCAAGGAGAACACACACACACAGCTGTTCAGTGCAGGATTCAAACCCCTACCTAATTACTTCATGATTCTAGAAGAGTTTGCATTAACATGATGCGCTATACACATTACTGTGAGTTCTCTTTTCCACAGGTGTATTTGTAGGATGGTGACATCATCAGACTTGACAAAGGTTAGTTTACCACTTTTGAGGTGTTTCACTGCTCTCATAAAAGGTTGCTCCTTTCCAACGAGAATACACACACACAGTTGCCCAGTGCATGATTCAAACCCCAGCCTAACTACTTCACGATTCTAGAGAAGTACACATTAACATGATGTGATATATACATTACTGGGCGTTCTTTTTTTCCACAGGTGTATTTGTAGGATGGTGACATCATCAGACTTGACAAAGGTTAGTTTACCACTTTTGAGGTGTTTCACTACTCTCCTAAAAGGTTGCTCTTTCCCAAGGAGAACACACTTGTCCAGTGCAGGATTCAAACCCCTACCTAATTACTTCATGATTTTAGAGGAGTACGCATTAACACAATGTGCTATACACATTTTTGGAAGGTCTCTTTTCCACAGGTGCATTTGTAGGATGGTGACATCATCAGACTTGACAAAGGTTAGTTTACCACTTTTGAGGTGTTTCACTACTCTCCTAAAAGGTTGCTCCTTCCCAAGGAGAACACACTCACACACAGTTGTCCAGTGCAGGATTCAAACCCCTATCTAACTACTTCATGATTCTAGAAGAGTACACATTAACACAATGCACTATACCTCTGAGCAGTATCTACTGAACAGGTGGGGTCCCAGGACCAAGACCTGTGTGATGCCATTTTTGACTGGCTTAGAGTTGGACATGGTACCCACAACTATGAACATGTGTGTTTGATCTGTGAGCCACTTGGCCACCCATCCTGTGACATAGCTGTTAATGTTCAAGCTGGTATACTTGCCCATGATGACAGAGTGGGAAATGGTGTAGTAAGCCCTTAGTGAGGTCCAGGTGTGCTGTGTGGACTACTTTCACCTCCATCTATGCTCATGGTAACTGTTTTAAATAACTCAACTAGGTTTGGGAGCCAGGCTCTGCCTTTAACAAGGCAAAGTTTTGTAGAGTCCAGTGTCTGGAGATCTCCACTGTCTCAGTGTATGAGTTCCATGACAATTGGCTCAATAGCTGTGTGGACCCGGCTGAGTAGACATGTTGGCCAATGGTTTCCAGGTTCTGTTTTGGCACAACCTTTGTTGAGCTGGATCACTGTTAGTGTATGCCATTCTTTGGGTACATAGCCTGTGGTACGGTTTGAGCCTGGACAGTGAATGTAGATGAGTGTGTAGTTCCTTATGGGCCTAGTGTGAGATGCAGCCTGGGACAGCATACAGTCACATTGATGCTATGTTCTTAGCTTTGGTGAGGGCTGTCTTTACCTGCATGTCCATGACGTCTGGGTCTTTGCATCCTTCTGTGATGGACACAGGCCCTTTTGGGGGTGATGGGGGGGAGTTTACACTGAACTTGTATTCCTGGATGTGGGCAATGAAAGTTGGTTTGGTGTATTTCATTCCTTTTTTCAGTAGCTGACAGCATATTTGTAAGTTGACACGTAGATGTCTGGTATAGCGACTGAAGGCTTTGTGGTTGTTATTCTTACATTCCTTGGCTATTTCTCATTAGAAACCCTCCTTGGATTATTTTATGAGCGATCATTGTTTCTTCATGATAATGATCAGTGATGCCTTTCCTTTAGTGAAGTTGGATCTATCATGTGTTCGTTTCCTCCTTCTCTTGTCTAGCTTATTTATGGACAACAAACACCTGCTTGTTGTCCTATTTTTGGAGGAGTGCATCTTGGTTTTATTTCTGATGTCTCATTCCATGCATCCCTGTAGATGCTCATAGGATGCACTTGTAAATGTTTCTGCAGATTGTATACCATTATCCTATAGCAAGAGGTCTTTGGAACTTTCCACTTTGGTCTTGGGAAGTGTGCAGTTTGCTTTTGCAGATGTCTTCACAGTGGTTTCACTGACTGGGTGTGGGGGTAGGATGTGGATGTCCAGTGTGATTACTCCAGGATCTGATATTCCCAGTGAGGGGTTTATCTCTGTTGTGGAACACTGGTACCCATGTTGGTGGTGATGATCATGTCCAGTATGTTGTCACCTGTAGTGGGCGTGCTGCCAGCTGTTCCAGGGTGTTGGAGTTTCTTAACTGTAGGACACACTGGGCAAAGGATGTTGTATACGAGTAATTTGCACACTCATTGTTTGGGTAGTTGTAATCTCCTCATATAATGGTGTTTGATAGGACCTTTATATTTGCCATTGTTCTCCAGAATACTGTGTGAGGTTCCTGAGGCAAGGTACATGATCTGTAGCAGGCTACAATCTGATGGGCAGCTTTGCCCAATGTTAGTTGCACTTGCATGGTCTCCAAGGCCTCATGCTGTGCCAGTAACCTGAAGGTGTGGATATCCATAAGGTGAATGGCTACACCCCTTCCTTTTGTATTTCACTCATGGTTTTGGGTCCAAAAGTCAGAGTGACTGTGAGTGTTTTACGTGGATCATATCCAGCAGCTCTATGTTTGACATAGCTTTGTATGTTAGGCAGTGAACACCTCTGAGTAGGCGATATGCAAGGGAGTACGGATGGGGCATTTTGCAATGGTCTGTGTATGGCATGTATTTCAGGCCAATAATGCTCTTTGTGAGGTATTGCTGCTAGCTTTCTAGTTGTTGTAGCTGTCTTGTGAGGTACATAGCAACAGTGGTTTTGTACTCTTTTATAGTTCTAGTGAGTGGTGAGTAGGGGGGAAAACTGTCCTCTTTTATTCTGCATGAGACACATTTTGTGATGAGGTGCCACATAAGAAAGTTTCCTGACTACTGTGGGAATGTGCTTATCACAGTTGTATCCACTGTCCACCTGTGACCCAGGGTCTATTGTCACACTTACAGTGTGAGGTATACTACCACCTATGTTATAGCTCTTGGCTACAGAGATTTTAACAAAGGTGATAATAATGCACCTTTTGGCATTGAGCTACAGCACATGGCTTGGACAACAGCCATCTGTTTCAGTGAGGCCCTTTTGTATGATGTCCACATCTTTAGTGTTTACAATGATGGCTCCTAGTTTGCAGTCCTCTGGAAACTTCAGTAGCCACAGACCTTCCATGTTAATGTTTACTTCAGGGTAGTAGATAGTACACAGCCTGGGAAGTTATCTAGTCCCATGGCTGTTGTGATACTGGCTTTGGAGAGTGTTGTTTACCTGTGCAGCCGTGATGACAGCAACTTTGCAGTCTTCCATTATAGGCATGTGCTCTTTCATGGGTGAGAACGGGGTAATGTTAACACTGATCCTATCTGCCAGGATGTTGCCAATATCAGTAGGCTCTGTACATTTAGTGCCATTGAGCTGTGACTCAGAACAGTTCTGAGTGTAACCATGACTTGGACCTGTCTGTTGGGCATAATCTCCTGAGTAGACAGTATGCAACAGAGTACATCTTGTGTTACATTCATTCTTGTTGCATGGGGCAACTATTTGAGGCCAGTAATTCTCTTGTTAAGGTACTTCATTGGTCTTTCTAGCTGATGAATTTGCCTAGTCAGATTCGTCGCAGGTGTGTTGTGGTACTCTCTGACAGGTCTGATGACTGCTGAGTAGTGGCATCCTCCTATGACCTACATGCACAGACCTAGGCAGTTTGTGTGTACACATAGCAGGATTTTCAGACCACTTTGTGAATGTGTTTCTGGAAGTAGAGATGACTATACACATTTGTCCATGGATCCCTTATTATCACATCCGTATTTAGCCTGTGTGTGTGAGCATGCCCAGTATGACCTTTCAGTGTGATGCTGAATGAAATCCACTACATTTGCTGGAGTGTGTGAGCACGCACAGTATACACATTTATACTATATGTGTATGGTAAATCAAGGTGTATTTTTGCAGCAGGCCTCACCTTTGTGTCATAGATCAACAGGGATCATGCTGTGCCTGCAGGGCTTCCATGAGACACTTTGCATAGACTTATCAATATTTCTACATACAGGGGGGACAGCTATTCTTTGTACATTTCTACCCGTGGGAACACTGGATAGCTACTGTGGGTGTACATAGGATGTGGGTTTCAGCTGACACTTATACACATTTGCTGTGCCTGCACTGCTATGTACAGGACACCATTATGGTCTGTACTGTTGCCTATCATACTGGCTTGGGGAATACCACTGTACTACAGATCTTAGCATCCATTGTCACATATATTAGTTTGCGACTTCATAGCCTACACATCCCATATCACAACCCCTGGCCTGATGTTCTCTTTCTGCATAGGTGTGTGGGTGAGGTTACCTGTTTGCCTCATTAGGGGCATGATACAGCATTGCTTTGTGTTTGCATTAGTGTACAATTGTCCTGCTGTGTCTGTGCTACTGTAATGCTGTCATGGCTTAGTGGTTCAGTACTGTGACTATAGTGCACAGTATCCTTGGTTCAAGCTGTCACTGCTTTTTATTTACATGCTGGCCAGAACAGACTGCTTAAGGAACAGTAAAGCAGTTATGAGCATGTTTAACTGACTTTGCTTAACCTTGCCCGACCTTGGCCAACATTGCACGAGCAATTTTGTTTACATATACTACATATTGGTAACAGCTGCTTAGCACTGCTTTATAGTGCTTAAAACATGGCAATCATGCCTCAGGTGGTGCTGCAGGGCTGCCTATGTTGGATGCACATACTACACTCCCTATACATGTTTGGAAACAGGTAGTGTCAAGTTAGGCATCCCTTTTATTTTATGTGCAAGTCAGAGAGAGGTATCATTTCCAGGGTTCCTACTGAGCCAGTGTATGTGCTATGCATTGCCTCTTTGTCAAGGCCAAGGCATACTGGGCATGCCTCCTTCTGCCTACTGGGGGAGACTCAGGTTGTTCTTCCTCTGAGTCATGCTGTACCTGTGCAGGCCTTGACAATGGTGGGGGGCTGCTTGCCCCTGCCCCATGCTGTTCCTGCTGCAGCTGTTTTCGCAGGATCATATTGTGTAGCATGGCACATACCATGACAATTTGGGTACATGTAGTTGGTGAGTACTGCAAGGCTCCACCAGATGTGCCCAGGCATCAGAACCCTGACTTGACCATCCCAAACCCACGCTCAATTACATTTTGTGTTTGTGTGTGTGTCTCACTATGGAGTTCTTGTTCTGGTGTGTATGTATTTCTGATGGGTGTCATCAGCCATGGCTCCAGTGCGTATCCAGCATCCCCCACTAGGTGACCGTCAGGGATGTCCCCATTGGCAAATGTCTGGTACAGCTGTGTCAGATGCCAGATATGGGAATCGTGGTAGCTTCCAGGGCAGCCAGCACACACATTCAGTATTATGCCCTGGGCATCGCACATGACCTGGCAGTTGATGGAGCGGAAGCCCTTGTGGTTGATGTAGGCCCTACCCTGCTCACCGACTGGTGCTTTGATGTGTATGTGCGTGCAGTCAATTGCACCCACTACCTCAGGGTATTCCGCTATTTGCTGGAAGAGATGCATATTGCTGGCCAATACCTCACGGGAATTGGGGAAATATACATGATCACCGACATGTGCTGACATGGCATTCAGGAACTGGTGCAGTACCCTGGATACTGATGCCTGTGAAATCCCCATCATATCACCAGTTGGTCTCTGGAAGGTACCTGTTGCTAGTATTCTTAGGCCAACACATACCTTGGTTTCCAATGGGGTGGGTTCCCCTCTGTTGGTTTTGTGTGTGAGGCATGGCCTGCACAGCTCAACAATTTGCTGCAGGAGCTCTCTGTCCACTCTATAGTGCTCCACCATCTCCAGCTCATGTAGCCCCTGGTAGGTTACCCTGGGTCTGTACACTCTTCTCCGCCTCCTCACTGTGGGTTGCTCAGCAGCATTCACATTGGCACCACCTTCAGCATCTTGCACATGTTACCTTATAACAGCAATGGCAGCCCCTAACATTTTTATGTCTCAGTTTAAGCTTTTTAAGTTTTCACTTCTCTTTGTTGACTGCAGTGTTGCAGTGTTTCTGAGAAAAACATGGGGGAATGTTGTTTGCAGAGTTTTAAGTGCTGGGAGGGGGTGGGCTAGTGTACTGCCTGTGTAATTGGCTGAGTCTGATTGATTTCACCTGGCAGCTCTGCTAGTTCTTTTTGGTTAACTTCCTACCACTTATTTTCCTTCCTTTTCCCTTTCTGTTTCCACAGGGGGCAGCGCCGTGCAAACAAGCGCAAACACGTGCACACGCACGCACAGAGGCTTACACGAGCTTACACAGGCTTAGGTGGGTGCACATTTGTGTATACTGGCTTAGACGGCCGAACACAGGCTTACACGGGTGCACACCCGCGCACACAGGCTTAGATGGGTTTACACGTGCGCACACGCGTGCACACAGTGTAAGCAGCTTTGCAAGAAACTTTAGTGATAGCCACGGCGTACACCTTTGGTTTCTGGGTTTCAGTTTAGACAATTGTAGACACACCTCTCCTAGTCCTGAATAACTCACAGCAAACACATGCCACTCTGCTCCAATAAGCTTACAGTCTTTTTGATACATAAGCCTCATGATGTCAACCATCTTCTACTCTGTTCCTCCCCTTATCCTACTCTTACACTCTAGGGACATGGTTCACATAGCAGGAAATATTGGGATTCACTATCCTTATCCTCATTTGCATAGGATTGCTTACTAATGCTTGGTTACATCTCTCACACTGAGCTTCCCCCCTTAGCAACCACTACTTAGTAACCATGTTGTCTTCAGGCTGCCATTCACTTGCATGGCAGATGAATATTTTGAATGAAATCATATTTGTGGCTTTTAAATTCTTGGTTTTGTGATTTTTTTTTAGTGCGCCGCACTTTTGAGCGGTGCTGCGCTATGCTTAAACATCAGAGATCGAGGAAAAAAAATATTTTTATTATTTTGCAACACACAAATATGCCACTGGCCATATATTTGGCCATTGGCATGCTTCCTCAACTGGATGCATCCTTTATTTGGAGCTGTCATGGCTCCGTTTTGCTATTTGCAGAACGGTACTCAGTTGGCAAACGAGTACATTTCTGCAAATAACACTACTCTTACTCGGACAGGTTATTGTTTCCTGGATCATAAATTTACCTCATTTGCATAGCTTTCAGCAGCAAATGAGGTAATTTGCATAAACTAACCCTGTCTGTGCAAGAGTCATTTTAGGAGCTCTCTTGCATGCCCCTGCCGGCTGTTCCTGGATTGCTCGGCAGACATGCTGGCTGCATGGAGTCTTACTCTACTCTTAGACTCCATGCAAGCCTTCATGAATCCAGCCCATTGTCTTCCTCCATAGTGCTTTTTGTAGGCAATGCCAAACTGAAAGCACTTCTGGCATAGCAAATCAAAACCAAGAAAATCTAAAGGTATTACTGCTCAATACTAGCAGTCTAAATAAAAAACTCCACTCCCTAGAAGCTCTCTTTACCCTAGAGAATGTTGACATCCTTGCGGTCACTAAGGCATGGTTTTAAAGTGGAGGAGAGCACACCAACAGTGCAAGGTTATAATGCCTTCCACACATTTAGGCCATCTACTTCACAGGCAAGGACTAAAGGTGGAGGTGTCTATTTACATCAAAAATAAATATACTTCAAGGCTAGTCAAACAGGACAATGCACTTGAGCTGCTCCATGTTCAAATCATCATAGGTAAAATCCAATACCACTTCCTTGCAAGCTATAGGTCCCCCTCTGTGACTTAGGAAATCCATACCATGCATTAAACATATTAGAAATACTAACCATCCAACCCAATACCATATTCATGGGTGACTTTAATTACCCCACTATTAACTGGGAATCCTATACAACACCAAACTTCTGGATTTTGTAAACACAAACTTCCTGGACAAGATAGTCAATACACCAACCAGGGGTGGAAAAATATTTAATCTGATCCTCACTAATATGAGAGACTGCTGCACAGCCCCTACTGTAATGCCTTCCCTGGTAAGGTCAGACCACAAAATGGTCTCCTTTGACGTAAAAATACAACCTGCCCCCCCCCGCTAAACATGGACTATTCAGGAACTATTCTAAGGCTAACCTCCTGCTATTAAGTCAGAACCTGGCAAAATTTCAAGCCCCCATAAACCATGAGAACACTGCTGCCTATGCAGAACTGTTCAAAGAAACCCTGTACAAGCATGTTAATAGCTGCATAGAGGCAGCTGTACCCACCAGGAAGAAGTATAGAACTAACTCAAAAAACAAGCCACCCTGGTGGAATCTCATAATCAATAGGCTGTATGACAGCAGGAAGAAAATCATGGCAAAATTTAGGAGGTGCAGCACCCAGCAGCAGAATAAAAGTAAGCGTTGTTGCCACTATGCACTTTCCCACTTCCTTTTTCTGAAGATTCCACCTCCATATCTTTTATCTCCTTTACAATATTCAGTAAATTGAAGTATTTCCACAGAGATATTTTAAACCTGCATGCTTTAGTGGCTGTTCTGGGCAGATTTCTTATAACCATATCCATAAGTATTTTATTTTTTCTACCTATATTTCCCTTGCTTCCCTGTTACCATTTTTCTTCTCTTCCCCCGACTTCCAGTGCTTGTGTTTTATTTTCATTCACCTTATATCCTGATTGCCTCCTGAACCTTCCTATCATGTTCTAAAGCTTTTTCATATCTTCCTTTCAGTTTGATAGTGTTGATAGCATGTCATGCATGTACAGTGATGTTAGCAGTTCTCTTCCTCCCAATTGGTATCCCTTCATTCCCAATTCTCTCACTGCCTGTGCCAAAGGTTCTAAGTAGATCATGAACAGTAATGAGGAAAGAGGGCATCCTTGCTTTATTCACCTTTTTTTGTTATTTCTTTTGAAAAAAAATTCTCATATTTGAACTCTAGCTGTTGCCCCTTGATAACATCTGTTTATTAGGTTAATCCATTTTATAACAAAAAACAAAACAAAACATTTTTACACTTCCCATTGATACTCCCATTTTTCTCAGTTGAATCCTTTCTCTGTGTCTTATGATATTATTGTCAGTATTTTTCATTGTTCCTGTGTATCTGGCATTATTAATAGAGTTCTTATCAGGTTGTCTGCTGCCCCCTCCTCCCAACAAATCCAGTCAGGTCTCCATGAATTATATACAGAAGCATTTTAATCTGTCTGCAAAAGTCTGAACAGAACATTTAGAATTATGATTTCAGATCGATATTGGTCTGTATGATGCTGATGTAACAGTGGGTCTTTCCCCTTTCTGTGTATTACTGTGATTATTGCCTCTCATTAGGCCTTTGGAGGTAACTTTCCTTTGATTATTTCATTAAATAATGTCCTGCATTTATCTATGACTTTATCTCTTCTTGGTCCCAAAATTCTTTTGGAAAACCATCACTACCATGTGTTTTCTCTTTTGATATTCTATTCCATGCCTTCTGCATATCTTCCCTCTCTATCTGATCTGTTAATGTTTCTCTCTCTTCTTTCCCCATCCATTCTATTTGTGGGATTTCTCACTTCTGCATTTTCTCTTTTTCTGTGCTCAGCTGCCTTGTCTCTTTTGGAATATGTAAGTTTCTATAATATTTCCCAAATTCTGCTAAAATCTCTTTTAGGGTCCTCACCATCTCAGTCACATTTGCTACCTGTATTTTGTATATTACTCTCTCATCATTCTATTCTTATCCCAAATCCTTCTGTCCTCCCATTCTTGTATTTTTATTACTTTCTCTCTCTAGTTTCCTTTCTTTTTCTTCTACTCTGCTCTCTCTCCTCCAACTCTGTATAGCACCGAGGTCCATATTTATCTTAATTTTCTTAAGCTTTCTATCTCTCTCCCCGGGATTCATGAAGCTTGCACCAGGCGCAGGTGTACCGTACGCGGTATAATGCCAAACATAGCCACCGAGCGATTCAGGTACGATCCAATTCCATGTGCACTACCGGTGTACGCCAGATCTGTGCAGCCCTCGGCTTAGGTATGCCAATCACCCCATGCACAGTGCCGCACCATGAAAATGAAGGTACATAGCGATTCATGAAGTGGTGCAGGTGTAGCGTAAGCCCACAGAAATGTAAACCAAAAAAACATGGTTTACATTTTTCCAAACAGAACATCGTCACTATGAAAGCGGACCAGACTCATGTATTACAAAGTTAACATATGCCAATGGCTAAATATACAGCCAATGGCATAAGAAAAGATGCACAACACCTAAAAAACAACATTTAATGTCAAGTCCACAGTAATGCAAAGTACAACTGCAAGGCATGTGTGCACAAACGGGAACACAAAGAAAATATATACAAATGTTATAACATTGCAATGTAATACGAATCATGATTTCACCATAATACTCAATGGTATGCATGGTACACCACAACCAAGCTGCAAGGGTTGCTAAGGGTCTGTGACAGTGTTCGGCATGGTAACTAGGAATTAGTAGTCAATGCCATGCAAATGAGGCAGGCAATAGTGAATCGCAAACGTCCCGCTGGACTAAGGATGTACCATACGGCGCAGTGCTACAACACTGAGGAGTGGCTTAGAGGTATACATGACATCAGCAGTGGGGTGTGCCACTGTAGCTGCAAGCACAATGGAGCAATGCAAATCCCGCCTGGCCATTGCTAAGCAAAGCCGCAGGACAGGGGTGGGGAGGTAGGTATAGCATTGTTTAGCTGAGAGCACATATGGTCCCCAAAAGCACATGTGAATGGGGAGGAAAACGTGCCCGAAACCCGGTAAGTGGATGCACGCGCTGCGCACCATAGCTCATACAGGAAGGTCAGGGGAAGAAAATAAGGAAATGCCGCAGTAGGATAATTGGAGTACAACTGAGCAATTAACACCTATTAACTCACAGCGGGCAATCGACAGCAGCTGACAAGTCTGCTTGCAGAAACCTGCAAAACAGGATAGGGGAGGTGTCGGATTGCAAAGAAAAAAGAACTGTCATAGCAGAGCAAAGCAAACCTGCAGTAGACCGGCCATAGAACACATTACGCAAGATAAGCCAGGTGTAGGAAACAACAAATGAAAGCAGGCTGCTGGATGCATGCCAGAAAATGGGAGGTGAAACATGAAGAAATGTAAAGGGAAGGGCAAGAGATAATCCACAGCAGCCAAATGTAATTCAACACCAAAGGCACCACAATAGTAGTTCCTGTTGTAAAACACATAAGATACCCTGTAGCTACGATCATACATACACACCCTATGACATCATCGGTGTTCACAGCACAATAGTATAAAGCGTGAAAGCACCCCATACACACCTGTGTATTCCCAAACACTGCACCATAGGTGTAAACATACGGGAAACTTTTACAATGTACATGTTGGGAGCTGCCATAGCTGTGATTCATCACCATGTGTTACAGACTGACGGTGTTGTGGAGGATGATGCTGACAACCACCGCAGGCCCTGGAGGAGGAGAAGAGTGTTCAGACCAAGGGTAACCTACCAGGGGCTACATGATCTGGAGATAGTAGAGCGTTACAGGGTGGACAGGGACATCTTACAGCAAATAGTTGAGCTGTGCCGGCCACGCCTGAGATCCAGAAATAACAGAGGGGAACCCATCCTAGTAGACACAAAGGTATGTGTAAGCTTGCGAATACTAGCCACAGGTACCTTTCAAAGGCCAACTGGAGATATAATGGGGATCTACAGGCATCAGCATCCAGGGTACTACACCAGTTCCTGGATGCCATGTTACCACATGCCAATGAGCATATATACTTTCTCCGAACTCAGGAGGAGTTGGCCAGCAATATGCATCTCTTCCACCTTGTGGCACACTACCCGGAGTTACTGGGTGCGATAGACTGCACACACATACATATCAAGTCACCACCTGGTGAGCATGGTAGGTGCTACATAAACCGCAAGGGATACCACTGCATCAACTGCCAGGTCATGTGCAATGCCCAGGGCATTATCATGGATGTGTGTGCTGGCAGCCCTGGAAGCCACCATGACTCCCACATCTGGCATGCCTCACAGCTGTATCAGGTATTTGTCAGGGGGTACATCCCACATGGCCAGCTTGAGGGGGATGCTGGCTATGCACTGGAGCCGTAGATGATGACTCCCATCAGAAATGCACACACACCCATGCAAGAACGCCATAATGAGGCACACGCACAAACCAGAATCATCATAGAGCGTGTGTTCGGGATGCTGAAATCATGGTTCCATTGCTTGGACATATCTGGTGGAGCCTTGCAGTACTCTCCAGGCATGTGTGCCCACATCCTCATAATATGTGCCATGCTACATAATATGATCCTGTGGAAACAGCTGCAGCAGGGACAAAATGGTGACAGCCCTCACAGCCCACCGCAATTGCCAAGGCCATCACAAGCACAAAGGGATTCAGACCACAAACACCCTGTGCCAGCCCCAGTAGGCAGACGGAGGCATGCCCAATATGCCTATGCCTTGGCAAAGAGGGAACGTATAGCACATACTCTGACAGTGTTGGCCCCTATGGACTGACACACCTCTCCACCTGCACACACAGTAAAATGGATGGCACACACACACGACCACCTGTAAATTGTAATGTATAGGTGACCTACTGTGTGAATCCTACATAGGCAGCCCTCAACCATTGTACACACAACAGCTATTGGAACAAGGAATGTCAACACCTGAACAGTACACGCACCTATCAGCATATGTTGGTACTGTGTATGTAGGTTCCTAGGTACATTGGTAGGTACATGCCCGATTGTCAGAGGCCATTCATCAATCAAGGCAAACAGTGTCTGCTGTCGCCACCACATCGAGTAACCAACTGTCGCTCAGTGGAGCAGAGCCAATTGTGGGATCCATGTGTGTAATCACTGTTCCCCACACACTCTGCATGGATTCCCTGGTGCGTTAATGAGGGGCTCCATATAATGTAATCATGGATGTAGTGGCAAAGCATGGGGTGTACCCATGACAGGTATCTGTCACCCCAGCATGCTCCACCTACGGTTGTGTGAAGGTGTAGCACATTATAGTGTGTGGCTTACTGTGACATACATACCCAGTGCTGGAGCACCTCCATTAAACATCACTTGGACATACCATTAATAGGTCTCATCCATATGTAAACTAACTGAGTTACCCATTTGATCACAGTATGGAGCAACAGCCATAGCACAGTCCACATACAAAATGCCATAACACGTGTACAAAGTCCAGATGCCCAAGTGGTAAATGCAGTGACTGTCGTGCATGTTCCCGGTTCCACGTCCTGCAAGGGATGTAACGTAATCCTGAAGGCACGAATAATGCATGTTGGATGCAGGTCATCAGATCATGTTTAGCACATGTTAGTGGGAATATGCGTTGCACAATACTGGTAAGTGTCATTTATATATGACTATACGGATATGTGCGAAACAGAGCTAAGCTTCTCTGAATATCGCGCAGATCACGGTCAGTGATGTCCAGAACAGGTGAAACCAGCATTATTCACCCCTGCACTAATAGTGCCTGCTCTGAAGGGTAAAATGACCACAGCCAGGAGTAGAACATGCAATCATGTACACAATCACCTAACACTAAGCTACCCAAGATGTACCAACGGCAGGTTTGTAATATGACAGGTTCAAACACAAACGTGCGGAGTCCAGGTAACAGTATACACAGGCATGTACACAATGAAAGGTGTATTCTGCCTGTCACTCTCTCTGTCATATATATATGTATGTATATATATATATATATATATATATATATATATATATATATATATATATATATATATACACACATATACATAATAGAGATAGAAAGGGTGATAGAGAGATATATGTTGATATATACAGATTCACCTATATCTGCAAATATGTAGATAGGTCAACGACATGTACACAACCATGGAGGTACAAATAAATAGGATACTGCCAACTATGGAATGTGTCACATACCGACACGCGTAATTACGAGGCTGAAAGACCGAAAGAACACAGTACCAGAACACTAGAACTGTGTGTAATATTATCACGATATTAAGGGACATTTAATTATCGCTGCTGGTGTTGCAGTCCACGTAGGTACTGTGTTCAACTGTGTTTGTGATTGCCGTAGTTTGTGTATGTATGTGTTGAGGGTGCCGTGTGCGTTTCTGTAGGACTGTAATGTGTGTGTGTGTGTGTGTGTGTGTTTGCATCGTGTGTCTATTAGTGCTAACTCGGAGGTAGATCATTACAGTAGGTGTGGTTATAGCTGGCCATAGGCATACGGTTACCACCTGTCCCACTTTAAGAGGGACAGCTCCTCCCTGGGCAGTTTTGTCCTGACAAAAAATATTAAAAAGCGCAAATGTCCGAGATTGTAGGACATAATTATGTCCCATATATTATGTAATAGTTACATTAAATAGTTATGCCTGTATCTAAAAAATGTAAATGTTACATGAAACATGATAAGTAGCTAAAGTGCTACAAGAATAAGTATGTATTCAGGATAAAAGTATGTGCTATCCTGTGTACTGACCGTGGGTATGTGTCAGCCTGTAAACACCGATGTGTGTCCTGCAAATGTCCCACTATGGCCATTTGAAAAGGTGGCAACCCATGCCAAAGAGGTTCAGTCACCAACACAACTGCAATGAGTGCAAATATCTGTGACAGAAATACACGGGACAGTTGTCCTTTAGTAACATTCCTTTACATATCGCTGTATTTCCAAAGATATGGAAGTATCAACCTCACCTGCATACTATATAGAAACCAATTAACAATGGCCCAATGTATAAGCCCGTAACAACCATAGTTTTAGTCTACTAACTGATAGGTCTTCAATTAGGGAAGGAACCCACACACATATATGGAATAAGTAGAAATGCAGTCCCCACAAACCTGTATATGCTATGTACACCCACCTACATCTCCCACACATGAAACAATAGCAAAACAGACTGTAATAACATCACAAACATCCACTCACTCAATTACATCTGCAGAAGCGTTAGCATACCTTGTGAGAAACACATTTGTAAAGGCACCATGTGAAATCGTAGCTGTTGTATAATGGAACAGACGACGATGTTACAGGTTTTGTTTGCAATAGTCCCTTATCAGATGGTTGAGATGACAGGTACACTCACATGTAGAACCACACACTCTAGCCGTCACACACAATCCACGGGGGACATGAATCCAAAATATCCATGTCTCTACAAATAGCAGTTGCAATTCCACACAACAAAACACATACAGGCCGTCTCCCCAAAGGTAGGGCAAAAGGACCACGCCCAAGTGGAGAATTCAATTATACCCCACTGTTGCCACGTATTTGGTGAATGGAGTAGCTGCACGGCTGATGTGCATGTAATAATTTACTCAGGAACACCAACTGGCGGCAGGAAACTGTATGTTACAGGTATCGATGTATATAAGGATGACTTGCCAGACATTCAAACCGTATGCTCATACCATAGAACTGTTTAAACAGTAAAGGTGTAAGAGAGATATGTATGAAAGATCGGAACGTTAACAAGGTATGTAGAACACTCAGTATGTCAGTGTATGTATAGCCTGTTTTGTATTAATTAAAAGTGTCCGCAATACATAAAGTGGGAAAAGGTATTATGTAGTGATGTCTTGCTGAGCATAGTAACGCTTGTAGAAATTGTGTGTCCTGCTGTGGGCCACAAGGTAAACATCACAGACACCACAAGGGATGCTACATGAGGGCTTTAAACAGAACAATTCCACACCACCCGCCGTCAGTGGTAGGGTATGTCCAACAAGTACGTGCCATAGCAGGGGATAGTATATGTTGATATAACTGTCACAGTAAGCATGTGTATGGGCATATAACGGCAATAACATGCCTAAGGTGGTCCTGCTGTGCAAGTATGCTTTGCATTATGGGATAATATGTAAAATATGTGTAATGTACAGTATTGTAGGTAGATATGTCAGATATTCTACACAGCATAACAGTTATATCATGCAAACAAAAGGTATCATCTATTGGCATGTACAATACACAATAACAGGATACATATGGCTTGTAGTCACGGGACACTGTAACAGCATGATAGCTAATTGAAATGGAAGAGCTACTCAATTAACCATGCACAAAGGACATGTAATAGCTTCACAGGTTCATAGTGAGGTACTATGCTGTCTGGCAAGTCTATGTGTAAGCCCAACTACAGTGTTTACACCGGCAACACCTCTCTAGGGTAGTGTCCTGTCTGTGAACAACAGAGCCATGTGTTACCTGTGCCTCTGCACAGTACAGCCACTGCAGTGATCCCTGGTGTACATGTGTATCTCCCATCCACCAAGTGAGGTATCTCATAAACAGTGCTACTGAGTGTCCCTACGTGATGTACATAGGAATCATGTTCCAAAGCATGGTGAGTGTCTGGTTTGGGAATGTAACCCTCAAGAACATCCCACTCATCGTTGTGTTTGTGCACATATCCATGAGCATGTTACTCTCAGTGGCTTTTGCTTATGTTGCTTATGTGGAGTATATCCATGAATATTGTTGTGGACATGGGCCCTGTATGTTCAGTAGAGGTCACCCCTGAGTATGCAGTATGCAAAGGTGTACAGTCGTGGTGTCCATAGTTCTGCCGCATACGTCAACCTTCAGAGCTCAATAATCCTCATGGTGTGTTAATGTTGTGGTATGTAAAGCCGTTGCTGTTCTGTAAGGTACACCCTAAACGGGGTGTTGTACCCTTGAATGTGTGTATACGTCAGGAGTTTAGAGGTACAATGGGTGCCTTTGTTCCAGCTACAAACGCAGTACAGATAAGGATGGCCACGTAGAAGGATATCCATGTCACATTGGCAATATGGTTATCAAAGGAGTGGGTGCTACATACGTGTGTACTAAGATCCCGTATAATGTCACATGTATGTAAGGGACTACCACCTATGTGATAGTCAGTGGGTGATTGGTGTAATCTAAAGGGGATGTTCATGCACCATGTGTCATGCAGCTTGAGGCCATGTTACCGACATCAGGTATCCGTCACAGTGACACCCTTATGGAGGGAGTCTGTATCAGCTGGTGGATCAATCATGGTGCCTTGCATGCAGTTGTCTGGAAACCTAGTCAGGGAAAGTCCCTCTGTGCTAGCCTGTACCTCAGGGAAGCATATACCGAACATGAGGGGCCCTATGACTGAGGACTGTGGTATGCCAAGTGTAACTGAAATACAGTAGGTACTACGATATGCTACCCTCATTGTGTGGGTCCTGTCCATGAGCCACTTTGCATAACATCCTGAGACGTAGGGGTCGATGTGCAGGTGGATGTGTATGTTGTCAATACCAGAATGGAGAACGGTGCTGAAAGCCAATGAGAGGACAATGTAGGCTGTGTGGACCCCCTTACCGTCATCAACTACCCTGATAACTGTATCAAAGGAGTCCACCAGGTGTAGGAGCCATGGTCTAGCCCTAACAAGTCCAACCTGGGTGGCATCAAAGGTCTGGAGCCCACCAATGTCTCTGTGAATGACTTCCATGATGATGTGCCCCATAGCTTTGCAGAACAGTCCAGTCAGTCGTATAGGTCAATAGTCCCTCTGGTTCATTGTGGCGCCACCTGTGTGGGGTGTGATAACTGTTGCTGTGTGCCATTCAGGGGCCACAATGTCTGATACAAGGCTATTAGTGAATCTGGTGGCCAAGTGGGGAGACATGTCGTTCTGAGGTTTGTGTAAATCACAGCCTGGGATGTTGGATGGTTACATGGAGTCTGTGTTCCAGGCCTTAGAGAGTGCAGGTTGGAACTGTGTAGCTGTGACTGCAGGGACCCCGCAATGTTCCTGCATGGATTATGGCCCTGTAGGGAGTGAGAGGGTATAAAGTTAGCATTGAACCCATCCGCCAGGATGTTGCCAACATCACTCAGTTCTGTAATGTTCCTGAGTAACCATCATATGTCAGAGCAGATGTGGGTATTGCCATTGACTACTGACATACCTCCATAATGCTTTGTGGTACACCCTGGAATGTGTCACAATAATGTTTATGTAGCTAGGTTTGGAGGATGTGATAAGGGATCTGGAGCCCTACTGAGGCTGACCAGTGAGCTACCCCACCCATGGGATTGTACTCCACTTTGCAACAGCCTCCACCTTTTGTTGTACATTATGTCCATGGAACTGGACCCCCAGAGTGGCATCTGTTATCTGGTGGACACCATCATGGCTCTGTTTGGAATAGCATGATCCATGCAGTCGTGTAAGTGCTAATGAAGTGCACTGGGGTATGTTTCAGTGTTTGTATGTGCATTGTCCATCTGAAGGGTGTCATGACGTTTACTACTGCTGTCATAAGACGTCTGTAGTAGGCATTGTACTAATCTTGTACTGTGTATGCCATGAAGGGTGTGGTGCCGGGATGTGGATAACAAGGGTGATTAGCATATGTTCGGAAACTACCAACGAGGGGATAACCACAGGTGTGGAACACCAGTGACATGTTGGTAATGTCCATGTCTAGGATATTGTTGGTCTTGGTGGTGGTGTGTATGGGTTGATCCAGCCAAGTGGAGGTTATGAATCCTGGACAGTGTTGGCCTAATGTGTTGGTACATAAGTAGCTATCCCAGTTAAGTGTGGGGTAGTGTCAGTCACACATCAGTAGTACCTGACTGAACCCTACTGTCCAGTACACCAAGAAATGAGGGCCGGTAACCGTGGGGTATGTTGTTGAATCCATAGCATGTTACAATGTGTATAGCAGTTCTGGCCACAGTTAGTTGCACGTGGATCACCTCTGATGCATTGTGCTAAGTAACCAGCCAGGAGGTGTGTACAACATTGTGAAATATGGAAACACCTCAGCCGTGGGTGTTCCGGTCCAGGTTACATGACTGAAATGTGTGGTCTGCGTATAACCTGTCAGTGCAGGTATGCTCTGCAGAGCCTAGAGGCAGGTCCCAGTCACTGCAGAGATATTGAAGTGGTCCATTATAAGGAGTGCCTTGCCTGCGTGCGTCAGAGATGATGTCAAGCATTGAGTCACATGACCCCATGTTTTGCTTGCCTGTTCCCGTTCTGGTGGTGAATGTTATTGGAAACTGTGCAAGACAGGCAGTATAGGAGCAGCAAGAGCCTTACATGTTATCTGTACTCCCAGGGCTGACTGGTGCAGGTCATCTGTGCCAAAGCATCGTGTTTTGTTGACCATGTCATTCAAAGCGGACAGATACTGGATGCCTGTGGAATGACAGCAGAAGCATAGGCAACTGTTGAAGTGAAACAGTCAATTGTTGTACAGTGGTATCTAGTCTGGATGAATGCAGAATGCTTCCCAGGGCTTGGTCGATACCTTCTGGGCTACAAGACTGGAGAGCTATTGCATGTCCCTGCACATGTAGTCTGGGAAGTTACATCTCAGGGCAGTCACACTAACATGGAGAATGACAGTCAAATTGTACCTGGTGAGGTGTGGCATGGGTGCATAGGTTATGTTGCAGAACCAGTTACTCGACAGCTAGATATAAGTGACTATCGCCTTGTGTAGCCTGCTGAGTGGTACATCACTGTGACCGCCTACAGAGTCACCTATTTCTGGTGTGTTGGGTATGTTATAACACACTATTGTCTGTATTTGATGGGCACACATGACTCTGTGGGCTATAAGTAATTGTTGTTGTGTTTGGTGATGGGGGCTGCCTCTGGTGCCTACACAGAGTATGGAGAGGTTCTGCAAATGTCGTACTCATACTATGTGTGGCCTGTGGTGGTGGAGATCTTGTGAGACTATGTGATGAGTGGGGTGTGTTGCAAATGTTACATGTCCCCACATGAATGTCAGGTTCAGTCTGGGTTTGTGAGAGCAATACCCCCAACATGGCTACATATGTGCATCTCCCACAGGCTGTAGTGTCTTATGTTGGGAGGTGAGCATTGACTGTGTACATGAGACAATTGCTCTATTGCCACATGTTCCCCATATTCATCATATAGACAGGCAATAGCACTGGTACGTGACAGTTGGACATGCCTGTATATCCAACCATGTCTCACAAGATATGTGAGTTACATGTGTACAACAGCTGTTGTACTGTAAGCAAGCTGGAAATGTAAGGACAGACAGTGTACTTGTAAGAAATGAGTTGGAATGGGTGCTATAGTAATTAGTAGCTCATGAAGTGCTCACAAGTTCTGAACAAGTGCTGAGCATGAATATGCAATACAGATAGGGTGCTGGATAATATCAACCCACTGCAACCCACAAGTGGAGATGACAGTCATAATTGGAGGCACTGCACTATTACCCTGCTGAGTATGGTCTGCAAGTCTATGAGCCTTTATCAACGTAGATGTTAGCAGTACAGAAGTAGATGACAGTATGGATGATTTCACACTGCATAGCATACCTGTGACAGGTCATAGGACATCATCACCCATACCGTGTTCCAGCTACACTGAGTATACTAGCTGTACCTTCGTATGTCACAGGAGTGTTCTACCAGTGGCCTCTTGACAGAATCAACACTACAAAAGGTGTCAGAGTGACATGTGCATATCACACCAGTGGCAGATACAGTAAAACAGGGTTAATGTTTTGTACTCCCCCCTCATTGTAGCCCATACCACACACACAAATGGGAGGCATCTGTGTATGTAAGAATGTGAATGGCCATGACCTAGGAGCAATAGCTGTCTCAGTGTTGTGGACAATATACAGAATGGGCTTTGTGGGTGAGGTGTGTGACATATGTGCACAATCTGACATCTGATAATAGCATTGTCACCGTTAGGTGAATAACCCTGTACCCATTAACTACCACCTAGGCAGCGGTCAACATTATGGACACTGTGTAAGGGATGGTGCTTTGCAGTTCACCTCCCTGAGTTGGTGACATCTCCAGGCCTATTAGGTAGTCATACGAGGCACCCATGTCATGACAGGGTGCCATCCATGAGCATGGAGATCATTGGACAGGCATACTCAGCACTCGGGTGACCAATATCGGATCACATATCACCTTTAAGGGGTATTGGCCATGCATGGATGGGCGATACCAGCCTTCACAATCCTCACCTCCACTATGCAGCATGCTAGCTACCTTTCATAAAGACATGTGCTACACTGTGATAATGGACATGCTACACATACATATCCTGATCTGAAAGACATACATCATGGACAGCCACCATCCTACTACAAGGATCGCACCATGCTGGACAGATCCCTGTGCCATACATGTTACATATTCCTGCCATAACATGCAACAATGTCCATCAAAGCTGCACATGTCATCTCTGTCATACATGGTGTGATGACCACATGGTAGATGTATTATTAACTGTCTGGATCAGTAATGTGGCACTGATGCACCTCGCAGTGGCAAAATGGTTGTCAGATACAGCTAGGAAACCTTGCCCGTACATGCTATAGTTGATAACCATTCCTGCGAATGATGTCCGGCTAGCCATTGTCCCATGTCTATCACATGTGCAACACAGGCGATCCGTGGCAGGATGTTGAACTGCTGTACAGTGCCGTGTAGATGTATATGGCAAAACACATGCATGTAAAGGTTCCGTGCGTATGTGTGCATTGTCACTGCTCATGTCCATTAAGGCAGTGTATGTGTTCATATGTGACATATACACAGTATCAAGGTCAACAGCATCACTGTGGACACATCCAGGCATGTGCTGATAGGTAAGAACACCAGTACAGGCAAACAGACATGCCCACATCAAGACAGCATTCACATGGAGTATGCACAATATAAAGAGTTGACACACATATATGGTGATGATATCCAATGCATAACGGGTGTTACATGTGTGTGACACAAACATGTCAGTCATGTCAGTGTCATGATGATTTGCAAAGATAACTGTGCAGATGTACTAGATGTAATACAAATGTATGTGCAGCTGCATCTCTGTACAGCTCTGTGATACTGTGACCTGTCACCATCATTATGTCTTCCAGATAATGCCTCGTTCATGCCTGCCAGCATACAGCCACCAGGAGGATGATGTCCTCATCCTGTACCTCCATGAGAACTATGAGGTGTTGTTCAGCCATGTGCCACAGCATGCCCAGCAGTGTGATGACCTGTGGCAGGAGCTTTGCAGGAGGGTTAATGATGTGGGTGGCCATAACCGCACCTACCAGCAGGTGTGCAGACACTGCACGGACTTGATATGACATGTGAAACAGTGTTCCACTGCAATCGACAGGGAACAAGGTGGAACAGGTGGTGGGCCACCAACCCAGCCCCCACTCACACACACCGAGGAGCTACTGGCCAGCCTAGGGACACCCTTAGAACAGCATTCACAAACACTAGCTGCCATCATGGAGGTGGGTGTCTCCCAACCAATGAGCCTGGAGTTGCCTGGTAAGTCACTACTGCACATATGACTATTATATCCCATTTAGTTGCATGTGTCACTGTACAATATTTAATGTAACATCATATGCAAGGTATGTTTACACACATGCTGCATACTACAGTATGCTACCCTGTGTATGCACACATGTGCATACTATATGCTTTTGTACAGGTGAACATGTTAACATGCACAGTGCACCCTGTGGCTGTCATACAGTCATGGATAATGTTCAAACTGCTGTGTCACCCCTATACAGGTACCTCTGGCATGCCGCACAGACATCAGTCCATTGCAGGTGAGACTGTCATCAGTATCAGGCATGTTAATGCATATATCTATTCGCCATGTGGCCAGTTAACACATGTACACATGATGTATGGTCCAGTCACGATATACAGGTTGCATCTTCCAGAATTCACACTGGCTACCCATGTGCAATATATACAAATGAAATGAAACACCAACATGAAACCACAGTATCTGTCATTGCTATATGTGTGGACAGCTGTGCATACAATGGTGGAGGTGTTGTTCAATGTAGGCATATGTACTATACATTGGAACAACACATGTGTGGTACTCAAAGAGTACCACACAGTGAGCTGGGATATGGGCAGCTCACAGGAGTCACCATTGTGTTATATGCCCCTGCAATGGGTGCACACATTGTGATGTGCCATCTGACATGTCCCAGACATGTAGTGTTCTGGCTGCAATATTGTCACACTATCCCATAATACATACCCCACATACCAAACATACAACCCGTTGTCTGCATAGCCCTGTGGACGGTGACATATCTGACATCTATGGGTGTATGTCATATGGGACTACACAGACATGTGAGATAGACGGCCATCACAAACATTTGGCCAACACATGTTCACACATGGCCATGGAGGATGGCCAGAGACATGTAGCCACACAGTAGATGTGATGTGTATACACCCTGTTGCACATTGTCCACACATGGTCCAACTATAGCCTTAGTTGACTGATTATACAGTTGATGTGGTACACTGGACATCCTAAAAGCCTGTGCACAGCTAGTGGAGGTGTCATGTAAGTCGACCATATAAGATGTGTTGAACATCACGACTGTGTCATAGCATGACAGTAGTCACCTGTACAGCTTCCACAGACATTGACACCACATCAGGCCACAGATACTGTACATTTCCCTTGCTGCTGTAGGACATCAGCTTCAGCTGTGCACCTTGTGTGTGTGGTACATCAATGTCATGTGGGACATGGTGTATTGACAAGTCTGCCATGTGTGGACATGGTTGCCAGGCAGCTAAGACTCTGTAGTAGTTGTGCAGGGGTGTCATCCATAGGTCTTCCAGTGACCTGTCACATGACACAGCATGGTTTGGTGTGTATACACCTCAGCAACGTGGGTCACAATCCACAGTTATGTCATGTGTATGCATGCAGTTATGGCTATGCAATGTGCGCATATTACACACTGTATAGCAATATAGATGCCTCATGATGCCATGCAATGGCACAGTGTCTGTACTTCACACTGTATAGCAATGTAGATGCCTCACACTACCCTTCCATGCTCATGCACATTTGCTAAACGTGCATTCTATCTGTAGGGCATACAGACAACACTGCAACGTGATACCCATTACAACACTGTACATGTGTCAGGACACCATTGTGTCAGACGTATGCATGTCAATGCACACGTCAGCAGATTACATGTCAAGGTCACTTCAGCCATGTGTACTTTTAACCTGTGCTGGTCCACATGGTGTATCACAGGGATGCATGCTTACTACCATGATTGTGTGAACTGCATGGCTACTGATATGACACCTGCTTGCTGTTGTGTGCAACCCAGGGAGGTATGCTAACTACCACTATTAATGTCTGAGCTGCATGCCGTCTGCTGTATCACATGCATGCTGCATGCCGTCTGTCGAATCACATGCATGGTGTCTGTGTGTGTGTGTGTGTGTGTGTGTGTGTGTGTGTGTGTGTGTGTGTGTGTGTGTGTGTGTGTATCTATTGTAATGTAGAGTCTTTCTTTGCATTCACAGGTGATGTAGGTGCGTTACCCTCCTGCAGTCCATCTGATGTTAGTGTCCCCACAGATGCTAGCAGTGATGAACATATGCATGAGGTACAGGCAGGGTTGTCAGGGGCTGAATCTGTGCCAATGGTTGCCATCCCAGCTATGTCTCCCTCTTCCCCGCACACAGTTCTCATGCCAACACATACCCCATCACCAGTGGCCATAGAGGAAGGACAGTCAGCGTGTGTTAGCTTGGAACAGGAATGTGTGGTGGCTATAGAAGGTGTGTCTCCACACCATGATGTCAGTGTAATGACTGCAGATGTGCCACACAGGCATGTGGCCAATGCTACTCATAGGAGGACCTCTGGCAGACATGCACCTGCAGGGCAGAGCACAGCAGCTGGTGTCACCAGACACATGTTTCAGACTGTAATGGCGGCACAGGCACGTGCTGAATGGCAGAACAGAGAAGGGCAGAGGCTTCAGAGTGCTGCTATCCATACTCTAAATGACAACATCCAGGCATTGGCAAATGCTCAACAGCAGATTGCTGATGTTCTGAACAGGCGATTGGGTGACATGGTCGGAATCCTTGACTGTGGCATGGCAATCCGCGAGCATGAGCTGTCTGTGCTGAAACATCTGGTAGGAGTGAGGCATAGACCACATGGACATAGGCCAGCTACACCACCTAGTGCAGGTCAACGTGAACAAGCCTCCTCACATACCTGCTCCCATAGTGCCGGTAGCAGTAGCAGTGCAGCTGGTGCTGCGCTGTCCACACCAGGACACAGCAGGCCATGTGGACATGGCCCTGGATGTTCCCAGTGGGGACATGGTTCCAGTGGACATGTGTCATCGGACAGTAGCCAATCTGTACCTCTGCCTGGTAGTGCCCGTGCAATACCTGGCAGGCACAGGTCACTTGGCCGAACACAGTGAGCTGTACATCCTGGTCTGTACAATCTGGAGCTGTCAGTAATACCCCTGTGTAGGCCAGGCAAAAGGCAGAACTGTGTGCACTCATACATGCACATAGCAAAAACATCTGTAGGGCACCGCAACACCCACATGCATAATGACCACACATGTCCAATCAGATAACTGGCCCTTCCCCACACACATGATGTCATCCACTGGTGCAGCCTATGCCCCTGGCAAACATTATCATCCTGTGCATATGATGATGCCTGTGCTGCATCCCTGCCATCCACACCATCGGTGCAGGGACATGCTCAAATGGTCTGATGCACAGGGTTAACAGAATAGTGAGAGACGTGTATATTACATTAGTTGTGTACTGTTGACATGCACCAGACATACCATGTAGTACAGGTTTATAATGCATTGTTATATGTTCACAGTATGTGTCTTAGTAACAACAGTAACAGCATGTTGGTAATGATGCCCTGGTTCCCTCCTTATGGTCTACTTGCATGTGCCAACAAGTAGCAGTGTTTGCAGTTTCCCATGTGTAAATGTGGTGTACTCACAGGCATGTATGGCAATACCAGTATGCTAAACGTAGCCTCAACCTGACTGTTAGAAAGGCTACCATACCACAGATGTCCACACATCTACTGATCCAGAAACATATGGGCTGTTTAATAGGCTACAGTGGCTAGAGACGTGACATCCATACCAGGTCACATCACAGGTATGTTGACATGGTGTGGGGGGTTTACACAGTGGTCTGGCCAATGATAACGTTAGAGGCCACTTGATAGCATGAGGCCTCACTGTGTAGCAGTAATACCCTGTCACATTACAGGATGAGAACACACATAGACATACACAGAAACACACAGTAACATGCCCACACTCACGGGGTCAACAACACTATAATGCACACTCGATAGTGTTGAGGTGAGGACCCCTGCCTATGTGGTAATCACCCTCACAGTACTGTGCACCCACATGACGCGACACAGAGAATGAACATGTACAGGTAGCCAGTAAGGCTGAGACCAATGGCATGAACAGGGTAGTAAACTGCATCACCATGAGGGGTTAAGGATCTTGTCTGTTCTGTATGGTAGCATACACCCTCACTCCATGCACCAGACAGCCATACATACATACACACACACACACACACACACACACACACACACACACACACACACACACACACACACACACACACACACACACTGTGGAGTCCACAAATATCATTCACATATGGATAGCTGACATGTGTGTGATACACACACCACCCCTGCCTATGTCATGCTTTCCACACTGCAGTATGTACAGATCTCTACAACAGTGTACAGGGGTGTGTAACAATTGGGATGTATTCCCCATCATATGTGGCATATATGGTCACACAAGCAAACACACATGACAGTACTGTGAATGATACCCCTGCTATATGATACGTCTGACAGACATGCAGCAGTATTGGCCGCATTATGTGTACCAACGCTACCTTCGGCAATTGTGCTGCTATATGCACATGGGAGGATGTAAGTGTTACAGGTGTCAAGTGACTTACAGTCAGTAACACCCGACCGCTGTGTAGGTTTTATGTCTTCACCGTCAAGTAACAGTAACTTAGTGTACTGTTTGCACATGTAATGGTAGGATGGCTTGTGACACACCTGTGAGCCGTCCCCGGCAAACATCCATCTGCAAAGGTGGATCACCACTTTATGTACACACATCCATCGATACCTGATGTACATCCTACCGTACTGTCAGTATTTCACCATATACAGGTGTCAATGATGGGGCTGCAGTGCAACTGCATGTTGTAGTTAGGCACAGATGAATTACATACATCAGCTACTGCACATGCATGGTAGCTGCATGCACACCACTACATGTATGTGTGTATTTGTCCTATATGCCTGTCATGTAGCCATGTTTGTATGCATTGCAATTGGTGGACATGTGTGATGACATACATAACACATGGACTGTTGTATGATATGATGGGTGTCATGGGTAACTAGTACAGAGGGAATGTTTCCTTGGTCAATATTGCTACCACATGTACTGTTAGCATTCAACAGCCATGGACCTATCTTCCATGTGCATGCGTGCGTTTGCTGTAGCCACTTGTCTGCACAGAGGACAGCAAAAGCTATGCTATGTACATATGTGTTGTGTGTGTGTGTGTGTGTGTGTGGTCCATGCACATATCCACTGTGATTACATGTATGTCATATCCAAACATGTGTGTTCTTTGGTGTACAGCGACAGTCATCTGTCACAGCTGTGTAAGACCCAGGGCCCCTGTTATGTGTAGAGCTGACCTGGTTATGTACAGTGGTATCATTGCATTGCATAACACATGATGGAACCCTGTCAGTACATGTGTAGTATGCACAGTTGCTGTAGACCTATGTACAGTCCACTGGTCATGAGTCACACGGTGTTGTGGTAATGTATGGATGTGTGTTGCTGGTCCAAGGACATGGTGATGTCTGACAACAGTGCAAGGTTATAATGCCTTCCACACATTTAGACCATCTACTTCAGAGGTAAGGACTAAATGTGGAGGTGTCTATTTACATCAAAAATAAATATACTTCAAGGCTAGTCAAACAGGACAATGCACTTGAGCTGCTCCATGTTCAAATCATCATAGGTAAAATCCAATACCACTTCCTTGCAAGCTATAGGTCCCCCTCTGTGACTTAGGAAATCCATAAACCCATCTAACCATCCAACCCAATACCATATTCATGTGTGACTTTAATTACCCCACTATTAACTGGGAATCCTATACAACACCAAACGTGCAAGCACAGAAATTCCTGGATTTTGTAAACACAAACTCCCTGGACAAGATAGTCAATACACCAACCAGGGGTGGAAACATACTGAATCTGATCCTCACTAATATGGGAGACTGCTGCACAGCCCCTACTGTAATGCCTTCCCTGGTAAGGTCAGACCACAAAATGGTCTCCTTTGACGTAAAAATACAACCTGCCCCCCCCCGCTAAACATGGACTATTCAGGAACTATTCTAAGGCTAACCTCCTGCTATTAAGTCAGAACCTGGCAAAATTTCAAGCCCCCATAAACCATGAGAACACTGCTGCCTATGCAGAACTGTTCAAAGAAACCCTGTACAAGCATGTTAATAGCTGCATAGAGGCAGCTGTACCCACCAGGAAGAAGTACAGAACTAACACAAAAAACAAGCCACCCTGGTGGAATCTCATAATCAGTAGGCTGTATGACAGCAGGAAGAAAATCATGGCAAAAATTAGGAGGTGCAGCACCCAGCAGCAGAATAAAAGTAAGCGTTGTTGCCACTATGCACTTTCCCACTTCCTTTTTCTGAAGATTCCACCTCCATATCTTTTATCTGCTTTACAATATTCAGTAAATTGAAGTATTTCCACAGAGATATTTTAAACCTGCATGCTTTACTGGCTGTTCTGGGCAGATCTCTTATAACCATATCCATAAGTATTTTATTTTTTCTACCTATATTTCCCTTGCTTCCCTGTTACCATTTTCTTGTCTCCCCCCGACTTGCAGTGCTTGTGTTTTATTTTCATTTGCCTTATATCCTGATTGCCTCCTGAACCTTCCTCTCATGTTCTAAAGCTTTTTCATATCCTCCTTTCATTTGATAGTGTTGATAGCATGTCATGCACGTATAGTGATGTTAGCAGTTCTCTTCCTCCCCATTGGTATCCCTTCATTCCCAGTTCTCTCACTGCCTGTGCCAAAGGTTCTAATTAGATCATGAACAGTAATGAGGAAAGAGGGCATCCTTGCTTTATTCACCTTTTTTTGTTATTTCTTTTGAAAAAAAATTCTCATATTTGAACTCTAGCTGTTGCCCCTTGATAAAATCTGTTTATTAGGTCAATCCATTTTATAAGAAAAAACAAAACAAAACATTTTTACACTTCCCATTGATACTCCCATTTTTCTCAGTTGAATCCTTTCTCTGTGTCTTATGATATTATTGTCAGTAATTTTCATTGTCCCTGTGTATCTGGCATTATTAATAGAGTTCTTATCAGGTTGTCTGCTGCCCCCTCCTCCCAACAAATCCAGTCAGGTCTCCATGAATTATATACTGAAGCATTTTAATCTGTCTGCAAAAGTCTGAACAGAACATTTAGAATTATGATTTCAGATCGATATTGGTCTGTATGATGCTGATGTAACAGTGGGTCTTTCCCCCTTTTGTGTATTACTGTGATTATTGCCTCTCATTAGGCCTTTGGAGGTAACTTTCCTTTGATTATTTCATTAAATAATGTCCTGCATTTATCTATGACTTTATCTCTTCTTGGTCCCAAAATTCTTTTGGAAAACCATCACTACCATGTGTTATCTCTTTTGGTATTCTATTCCATGCCTTCTGCATATCTTCCCTCTCTATCTGATCTGTTAATGTTTCTCTCTCTTCTTTCCCCATCCATTCTATTTGTGGGATTTCTCACTTCTGCATGTTCTCTTTTTCTGTGCTCAGCTGCCTTGTCCCTTTTGGAATATGTAAGTTTCTATAATATTTCCCAAATTCTGCTAAAATCTCTTTTAGGGTCCTCACCACCTCAGTCACATTTGCTACCTGTATTTTGTATATTACTCTCTCATCATTCTATTCTTATCCCAAATCCTTCTGTCCTCCCATTCTTGTATTTTTATTACTTTCTCTCTCTAGTTTCCTTTCTTTTTCTTCTACTCTGCTCTCTCTCCTCCAACTCTGTATAGCACTGAGTTCCATATTTATCTTAATTTTCTTAAGCTTTCTATCTCTCTCCCCGGGATTCATGAAGCTTGCGCCAGGCACAGGCGTAGCGTAGGTGGCATAATGCCAAACATAGCCACCGAGCGATTCAGGTACGATCCAGTTCCATGTGCACTACTGGTGTACGCCAGATCTGCGCAGCCCTCAGCTTAGGTATGCTAATCACCCCATGCGCAGTGCCGCACCATGCAAATGAAGGTACATAGCGATTCATGAAGTGGTGCAGGTGTAGCGTAAGCCCACAGAAATGTAAACCAAAAAACATGGTTTACATTTTTCCAAACAAAACATCGGAACTATGAAAGCGGACCAGACTCATGTATTACAAAGTTAACATATGCCAGTGGCTAAATATACAGCCAATGGCATAAGAAAAGATGCACAACACCTAAAAAACAACATTTAATGTCAAGTCCACAGTAACGCAAAGTACAACCGCAAGGCATGTGTGCACAAACGGGAACACAAAGAAAATATATACAAATGTCATAAAATCGCAATGTAATACGAATCATGATTTCACCATAATACTCAATGGTATGCATGGTACACCACAACCAAGCAGCAAGGGTTGCTAAGGGTCTGTGACAGTGTTTGGCACAGTAACTAGGAATTAGTAGTCAATGCCATGCAAATGAGGCAGGCAATAGTGAATCGCAAACTTCCTGCCGGACTAAGGATGTACCATACGGCGCAGTGCTACAACACTGAGGAGTGGCTTAGAGGTATACATGACATCAGCAGTGGGGTGTGCCACCGTAGCTGCAAGCACAATGGAGCAATGCAAATCTGGCCTGGCCGTTGCTAAGCAAAGCCGCAGGACAGGGGTGGGGAGGTAGGTATAGCATCGTTTAGCTGAGAGCACATATGGTGCCCGAAAGCACATGTGTATGGGGAGGAAAACGTGCCCGAAACCCGGTAAGTGGATGCACGCGCTGCACACCATAGCTCAAACAGGAAGGTCAGGGTTAGAAAATAAGGAAATGCCACAGTAGGGTAATTGGAGTACAACTGAGCAATTAACACCTATTAACTCACAGCGGGCAATCAACAGCAGCTGACAAGTCTGCTCGCAGAAACCTGCAAAACAGGATAGGGGAGGTGTCGGATTGCAAAGAAAAGAGAACTGTCATAGCAGAGCAAAGCAAACCTGCAGTAGACCGGCCATAGAACACATTACGCAAGATAAGCCAGGTGTAGGAAACTACAAATGAAAGCAGGCTGCTGGATGCATGCCAGAAAATGGGAGGTGAAACATGAAGAAATGTAAAGGGAAGGGCAAGAGGTAATCCACGGCAGCCAAATGTAATTCAACACCAAAGGCACCACAATAGTAGTACCTGTCATAAAACACATAAGATACCCTGTAGCTACAATCGTACATACACACCCTATGGCATCATCAGTGTTCACAGCACAATAGTATAAAGCGTGAAAGCACCCCACACACACCTGTGTATTCCCAAACACTGCACCATAGGTGTAAACATACGGGGAACGTTTACAATGTACATGTTGGGAGCTGCCATAACTGTGATTCATCACCATGTGTTACAGACTGACGGTGTTGTGGAGGATGATGCTGACAACCACCGCAGGCCCCGGAGGAGGAGAAGAGTGTTCAGACCAAGGGTAACCTACCAGGGGCTACATGATCTGGAGATAGTAGAGCATTACAGGGTGGACAGGGACATCTTACAGCAAATAGTTGAGCTGTGCCAGCCACGCCTGAGATCCAGAAACAACAGAGGGGAACCCATCCCAGTGGACACGAAGGTATGTGTAAGCTTGGGAATACTAGCCACAGGTACCTTTCAAAGGCCAACTGGAGATATAATGGGGATCTCACAAGCATCAGCATCCAGGGTACTACACCAGTTCCTGGATGCCATGTTACCACATGCCAATGAGCATATATACTTTCTCCAAACTCAGGAGGAGTTGGCCAGCAATATGCTTCTCTTCCACCATGTGGCACACTACCCGGAGGTACTGGGTGCAATAGACTGCACACACATACATATCAAGTCACCACCCAGTGAGCATGGTAGGCGCTACATAAACTGCAAGGGATACCACTCCATCAACTGCCAGGTCATGTGCAATGCCCAGGGCATTATCATGGATGTGTGTGCTGGCAGCCCTGGAAGCTACCATGACTCCCACATCTGGCATGCCTCACAGCTGTATCAGGTATTTGTCAGGGGGGACATCCCACATGGCCACCTTGTGGGGGATGCTGGCTATGCACTGGAGCCATGGATGATGACTCCCATCAGAAATGCACACACACCCATGCAAGAACGCCATAATGAGGCACACGCACAAACCAGAATCATCATAGAGCGTGGGTTCGGGATGCTGAAATCATGGTTCTGTTGCTTGGACATATCTGGTGGAGCCTTGCAGTACTCTCCAGGCACGTGTGCCCACATCCTCATAATATGTGCCATGCTACATAATATGATCCTGTGGAAACAGCTGCAGCTGGGACAAAATGGTGACGGCCCTCACAGCCCACCACAATTGCCAAGGCCATCACAGGCACAGAGGGATTCAAACCACGAACACCCTGTGCCAGCCCCAGTAGGCAGATGGAGGCATGCCCAATATGCCTATGACTTGGCAAAGAGGGAATGTATAGCACATACTCTGACAGTGTAGGCCCCTATGGACTGACACACCTCTCCACCTGCACACACAGTAAAATGGATGGCACACACACACGACCACCTGTAAATTGTAATGTATAGGTGACCTACTGTGTGAATCCTACATAGGCAGCCCTCAACCATTGTACACACAACAGCTATTGGAACAAGGAATGTCAACACCTGAACAGTACACGCACCTATCAGCATATGTTGGCACTGTGTGTATAGGTTCCTAGGTACATCGATAGTTACACGCCCGATTGTCAGAGGCCATTCATCAATTGAGGCAAACAGTGTCTGCTGTCGCCACCACATCGAGTAACCAACTGCCGCTCAGTGGAGCAGAGCCAATTGCGGGATCCATGTGTGTAATCACTGTTCCCCACACACTCTGCATGGATTCCCTGGTGCGTTAATGAGGGGCTCCATATAATGTAATCATGGATGTAGTGGCAAAGCATGGGGTGTACCCATGACAGGTTTCTGTCACCCCAGCATGCTCCACCTATGGTTGTGTGAAGGTGTAGCACATTATAGTGTGTGGCTTACTGTGACATACATACCCAATGCTGGAGCACATCCATTAAACATCACTTGGACATACCATTAATAGGTCTCATCCATATGCAAACTAACTGAGTTACCCATTTGATCACAGTATGGAGTAACAGCCATAGTACAGTCCACATACAAAATGCCATAACATGTGTACAAATCCCAGATGCCCAAGTGGTAAATGCAGTGACTGTCGTGCATGTTCCCGGTCCCAAGTCCTGCAAGGGATGTAACGTAATCCTGAAGGCACGAATAATGCATGTTGGATGCAGGTCATCAGATCATGTTTAGCACATGTTAGCGGGAATACGCATTGCCCAGTGCTGGTAAGTGTCATTTAAATATGACTATACGGATATGCGCGAAACAGGGCTAAGCTTCTCTGAATATCACGCAGATCACGGTCAGTGATGTCCAGAACAGGTGAAACCAGCATTATTCACCCCTGTACTAATAGTGCCTGCTCTGAAGGTTAAAATGACCACTGCCAGGAGTAGAACATGCAATCATGTACACAATCATCTAACACTAAGCTACCCAAGATGTACCAACGGCAGGTTTGTAATGTGATAGGTTCAAACACAAATGTGCGGAGTCCAGGTAACAATATACACAGACACAGACATGTACACAATGAAAGGTGTATTCCGCCTGTCACTCTCTCTGTCATATCTTAGGTTCATAGGTTCATAGGTTTATACTAGGCTATCTAAGGCATTTATAAGCCTAGCCCAAATTATTGTGGCTTACGCCACCCCTTATATGAAAAAATACTGTGCCCATTAGTTTGTTGTGCCTCTGTCCAGCAGTGACCCAGAGATGATTCTATCTATATATATATATATATATATATATATATATATATATATATATATAGATATATATATATATATATATATATATATATATATACATAATAGAGATAGAAAGGGTGATAGAGAAATATATGTTGATATATACGGATTCACCTATATCTGCAAATATGTAGATAGGTCAACGACATGTACACAACCATGGAGGTACAAATAAATAGGATACTGCCAACTATGGAATGTGTCACATACCGACACGCGTAATCACGAGGCTGAAAGACCAAAAGAACACAGTACTGGAACACTAGAACCGTGTGTAAAATTATCACGATATTAAGGGACATTTAGTTATCACTGCCGGTGTTGCGGTCCACGTAGGTACTGTGTTCAACTGTGTTTGTGATTGCCGTAGTTTGTGTATATGTGTTGAGGGTGCCGTGTGCATTTCCGTGGGACTGTAATGTGCGTGTGTGTGTGTTTGCATCGTGTGTCTGTTAGTGCTAACTCGGAGGTAGATCATTATGGTAGGTGTGGTTATAGCTGGCCATAGGCATACAGTTACCACCTGTCCCACTTTAAGCGGGACAGCTCCTCCCTGGGCAGTTGTGTCCTGACAAAAAATATTAAAAAGGGCAAATGTCCGAGATTGTAGGACAAAATTATATCCCATATATTATGTAATAGTTGCATTAAATAGTTATGCCTGTATCTAAAAAACGTAAATGTTACATGAAACATGATAAGTAGCTAAAGTGCTACAAGAATAAGTATGTATTCAGGATAAAAGTATGTGCTATCCTGTGTACTGACCATGGGTATGTTTTGGCCTGTAAACACCGAAGTGTGTCCTGCAAATGTCCCACTATGGCCATTTGAAAAGGTGGCAACCCATGCCAAAGAGGTTCAGTCACCAACACAACTGCAATGAGTGCAAATATCTGTGACAGAAATACACAGGACAGCTGTCATTTAGTAACATTCCTTTACATATCGCTGTATTTCCAGAGGTATGGAAGTATCAACCTCACCTGCATACTATATAGAAACCAATTAACAACGGCCCAATATATAAGCCCGTAACAACTATAGTTTTAGTCTACTAACTGATAGGTCTTCAATTAGGGAAGAAACCCACACACATATATGGAATAAGTAGAAATGCAGTCCCCACAAACCTGTATATGCTATGTACACCCACCTACATCTCCCACACATGAAACAATAGCAATACAGACTGTAATAACATCACAAACATCCACTCACTCAATTACATTTGCAGAAGCGTTAACATACCTTGTGAGAAACACATTTGTAAAGGCACCATGTGAAATCGTAGCTGTTGTATAATGGAACAGACGGCGATGTTACAGGTTTTGTTTGCAATAGTTCCTTATCAGACGGTTGAGATGACAGGTACACTCACATGTAGAACCACATACTCTAGCCGTCACACACAATCCACGGGGGACATGAATCCAAAATATCCATGTCTCTACAAATAGCAGTTGCAATTCCATACAACAAAACACATACAGGCTGTCTCCCCGAAGGTAGGGCAAAAGGACAACGCCCAAGTGGAGAATTCAATTATACCCCACTGTTGCCACGTAATTGGCGAATGGAGTAGCTGCACAGCTGATGTGCATGCAATAATTTACTCAGGAACACCAATTGGCGGCAGGAAACCACATGTTACAGGTATCGACGTATATAAGGATGACTTGCCAGACATTCAAACCGTATGCTCATACCATAGAACCGTTTAAACAGTAAAGGTGTAAGAGAGATATGTATGAAAGTTCGGAATGCTAACAAGGTATGTAGAACACTCAGTATGTTAGTGTATGTATAGCCTGTTTTGTATTAATTAAAAGTGTCCGCAATGCATAAAGTGGGAAAAGGTATTATGTAGTGATGTCTTGCTGAGCATAGTAACACTTGTAGAAATTGTGTGTCCTGCTGTGGGCCACAAGGTAAACATCACAGACACCACAAGGGATGCTACATGAGGGCTTTAAACAGAACAATTCCACACCACCTGCCGTCAGTGGTAGGGTATGTCCAACAAGTACGTGCCATAGCAGGGGATAGTATATGTTGATATAACTGTCATAATAGGCATGTGTGTGGGCATATAACGACAATAACATGCCTAAGGTGGTCCTGCTGTGCAAGTATGCTTTGCATTATGGGATAATATGTAAAATATGTGTAATGTACAGTATTTTAGGTAGATATGTCAGATATTCTACACAGCATAACAGTTATATCATGCAAACAAAAGGTATCATCTATTGGCATGAACAATACACAATAACAGGATACATATGGCTTGTAGTCACGGGACACTGTAACAGCATGATAGCTAATTGAAATGGAAGAGCTACTCAATTAACCATGCACAAAGGACATGTAATAGCTTCACAGGTTCATAGTGAGGTACTATGCTGTCTGGCAAGTCTATGTGTAAGCCCAACTACAGTGTTTACACTGGCAACACCTCTCTAGGGTAGTGTCCTGTCTGTGAACAGCAGAGCCATGTGTTACCTGCACCTCTGCACAGTACAGCCACTGCAGTGATCCCTGGCGTACATGTGTGTCTCCCATCCACCAAGTGAGGTATCTCATAAACAGTGCTACTGAGTGTCCCTGTGTGATGTACATAGGAATCATGTTCCAAAGCATGGTGAGTGTCTGGTTTGGGAATGTAACCCTCAAGAACATCCCACTCATCGTTGCATTTGTGCACATATCCATGAGCATGTGCTCTCAGTGGCTTTTGTTTATGTTGCTTATGTGGAGTATATCCATGGATATTGTTGTGGACATGGGCCCTGTATGTTCAGTAGAGGTCACCCCTGAGTATGCAGTATGCAAATGTGTACAGTCGTGGTGTCCGTAGTTCTGCCGCATACGTCAACCTTCGAGCTCAATAATCCTCATGGTGTGTTAATGTTGTGGTATGTAAAGCCATTGCTGTTCTGTAAGGTACACCCTAAACGGGGTGTTGTACCCTTGAATGTGTGTATATGTCAGGAGTTTAGAGGTACAATGGGTGCCTTTGTTCCAGCTACAAACCCAGTACAGATAAGGATGACCACGTAGAAGGATATCCATGCCACATTGGCAATATGGTTATCAAAGGAGTGGGTGCTACATACGTGTGTACTAAGATCCTGTATAATGTCACATGTATATAGGGGACTACCACCTATGTGATAGTCAGTGGGTGATTGGTGTAATCTAAAGGGGATGTTCATGCACCATGTGTCATGCAGCTTGAGGCCATGTTATCGACATCAGGTATCTGTCACAGTGACACCCTTATGGAGGGAGTCTGTATCAGCTGGTGGATCAATCATGGTGCCTTGCATGCAGTTGTCTGGAAACCTAGTCAGGGAAAGTCCCTCTGTGCTAGCCTGTACCTCAGGGAAGCATATACCGAACATGAGGGGCCCTATGACTGAGGACTGTGGTATGCCAAGTGTAACTGAAATACAGTAGGTACTATGGCATGCTACCCTCATTGTGTGGGTCCTGTCCGTGAGCCACTTTGCATAACATCCTGAGACGTAGGGGTCGATGTGCAGGTGGATCTGTATGTTGTCAATACCAGAATGGAGAACGGTGCTGAAAGCCAATGAGAGGACAATGTAGGCTGTGTGGACCCCCTTACCGTCATCAACTACCCTGGTAACTGTATCAAAGGAGTCCACCAGATGTAGGAGCCATGGTCTGGCCCTAACAAGTCCAACCTGGGTGGCATCAAAGGTCTGGAGCCCACCAATGTCTCTGTGAATGACTTCCATGATGATGTGCCCCATATCCTTGCAGAACAGTCCAGTCAGGCGTATAGGGCAATAGTCCCTCTGGTTCATTGTGATGCCACCTGTGTGGAGTGCGATAACTGTTGCTGTGTGCCATTCAGGGGCCACAATGTCTGATACAAGGCTATTAGTGAATCTGGTGGCCAAGTGGGGAGACATGTCGTTCTGAGGTTTGTGTAAATCACAGCCTGGGATGTTGGACGGTCACATGGAGTCTGTGTTCCAGGCCTTAGAGAGTGCAGGTTGGAACTGTGTAGCTGTGACTGCAGAGACCTCACAATGTTCCTGCATGGATTATGGCCCTGTAGGGAGTGAGAGGGTGTAAAGTTAGCATTGAACCCATCCGCCAGGATGTTACCAACACCACTCAGTTCTGTAATGTTCCTGAGTAACCATTGTATGTCAGAGCAGATGTGGGTATTGCCATTGACTACTGACATACCTCCATAATGCTTTGTGGTACACCCTGGAATGTGTTGCAATAATGTTTACGTAGCTAGGTTTGGAAGATGTGATAAGGGATCTGGAGCCCTACTGAGGCTGACCAGTGAGCTACCCCACCCATGGGATTGTACTCCACTTTGCAACAGCCTCCACCTTTTGTTGTACATTATGTCCATGGAACTGGACCCCAGAGTGGCGTCCGTTATCTGGTGGACACCATCATGGCTCTGTTTGGAATAGCATGATCCATGCAGTCGTGTAAGTGCTAATGAAGTGCACTGGGGTATGTTTCAGCATTTGTATGTGCATTGTCCATCTGCACGGGTGTCATGATGTTTACTACTGCTGTCATAAGACATCTGTAGTAGGCACTGTACTAATCTTGTACTGTGTATGCCGTGAAGGGTGTGGTGCTGGGATGTGGATAACAAGGGTGATTAGCATATGTTCGGAAACTACCAACGAGGGGATAACCACAGGTGTGGAACACCAGTGACATGTTGGTAATGTCCATGTCTAGGATATTGTTGGTCTTGGTGGTGGTGTGTATTGGTTGATCCAGCCGAGTGGAGGTTTTGAATCCTGGACAGCATTGGCCTAATGTGTTGGTACATAAGTAGCTATCCCAGTTAAGTGTGGGGTAGTGTCAGTCACACATCATTAGTACCTGTCTGAACCCTACTGTCCAGTACACCAAGAAATGAGGGCCAGTAACCGTGGGGTATGTTGTTGAATCCATAGCATGTTACAATGTGTATAGCAGTTCTGGCCACAGTTAGTTGCACGTGGATCACCTCTGATGCATTGTGCTAAGTAACCAGCCAGGAGATGTGTACAACATAGTGAAGTATGGAAACACCTCAGCCGTGGGTGTTACGGTCCAGGTTACATGACTGAAAGGTGTGGTCTGCGTATAACCTGTCAGTGCAGGTGTGCTCTGCAGAGCCTAGAGGCAGGTCCCAGTCACTGCAGTGGTCCATTATAAGGAGTGCCTTGCCTGCGTGCGTCAGAGATGATGTCAAGCATCGAGTCACATGACCCCATGTTTTGCTTGCCTGTTCCCGTTCTGGTGGTGAATGTTATTGGAAATGGTGCAAGACAGGCAGCATAGGAGCAGCAAGAGCCTTACATGTTATCTGTACTCCCAGGGCTGACAGGTGCAGGTCATCTGTGCCAAAGCATCGTGTTTTGTTGACCATGTCATTCAAAGCGGACAGATACTGGATGCCTGTGGAATGACAGCAGAAGCATAGGCAACTGTTGAAGTGAAACAGTCAATTGTTGTACAGTGGTATCTAGTCTGGATGAATGCAGAATGCTCCCCAGGGCTTGGTCGATACCTTCTGGGCTACAAGACTGGAGAGCTATTGCATGTCCCTGCACATGTAGTCTGGGAAGTTACATCTCAGGGCAGTCACACTAACATGGAGAATGACAGTCAAATTGTACCTGGTGAGGTGTGGCATGGGTGCATAGGTTATGTTGCAGAACCAGTTATTCGACAGCTAGATATAAGCGACTATCGCCTTGTGTAGCCTGCTGAGTGGTACATCAGTGTGACCACCTACAGAGTCACCTATGACTGGTGTGTTGGGTATGTTATAACACCCTATTGTCTGTATTTGATGGGCACACATGACTCTGTGGGCTATAAGTAATTGTTGTTGTGTTTGGTGATGGGGGCTGCCTCTGGTGCCTACACAGAGTATGGAGAGGTTCTGCAAATGTCGTACTCATACTATGTGTGGCCTGTGGTGGTGGAGATCTTGTGAGACTATGTGATGAGTGGGGTGTGTTGCAAATGTTACATGTCCCCACATGAATGTCAGGTTCAGTCTGGGTTGGTGAGAGCATTACCCCCAGCATGGCTAAATATGTGCATCTCCCACAGGCTGTAGTGTCGTATGTTGGGAGGTGAGCATTGACTGTGTACATGAGACAATTGCTCTATTGCCACATGTTCCCCATATTCATCATATAGACAGGCAATAGCACTGGTACGTGACAGTTGGACATGCCTGTATATTCAACCATGTCTCACAAGATATGTGAGTTACGTGTGTACAACAGCTGTTGTACTGTAAGCAAGCTGGAAATGTAAGGACAGACAGTGTACTTGTAAGAAATGAGTTGGAATGGGTGCTCTAGTAATTAGTAGCTCATGAAGTGCTCACAAGTTCTGAACAAGTACTGAGCATGAATATGCAATACAGATAGAGTGTTGGATAATATCAACCCACTGCACCCAGAAGTGGAGACGACAGTCATAATTGGAGGCACTGCACTATTACCCTGCTGAGTATGGTCTGCAAGTCTATGAACCTTTATCAACGTAGATGTTAGCAGTACAGAAGTAGATGACAGTATGGATGATTTCACACTGCATAGCATACCTGTGACAGGTCATAGGACATCATCACCCATACCGTGTTCCAGCTACACTGAGTATACTAGCTGTACCTTCATATGTCACAGGAGTGTTCTACCAGTGGCCTTTTGACAGAATCAACACTACAAAAGGTGTCAGAGTAACATGTGCATATCACACCAGTGGCAGATACAGTAAAACAGGGTTAATGTTTTGTACTCCCCCTCATTGTAGCCCATACCACACAGACAAATGGGAGGCATCTGTGTATGTAAGAATGTGAATGGCCATGACCTAGGAGCAATAGCTGTCTCAGTGTTGTGGACAACATACAGAATGGGCTTTGTGGGTGAGGTGTGTGACATATGTGCACAATCTGACAGCTGATAATAGCATTATCACCGCTAGGTGAATAACCCTGTACCCATTAACTACCACCTAGGCAGCGGTCAACATTATGGACACTGTGTAAGGGATGGTGCTGTGCAGTTCACCTCGCTGAGTTGGTGACATCTCCAGGCCTATTAGGTAGTCATACGAGGCACCCATGTCATGACAGGGTGCCATCCATGAGCATGGAGATCATTGGACAGGCATACTCAGCACTCGGGTGACCAATATCGGATCACATATCACCTTTAAGGGGTATTGGCCATGAGTGGATGGGCGATACCAGCCTTCACAATCCTCACCTCCACTATGCAGCATGCTAGCTACCTTGCATAAAGACATGTGCTACACTGTGATGTTGGATATGCTACACGTACATATCCTGATCTGAAAGACATACGTCATGGACAGCCACCGTCCTACTACAAGGATCGCCACATGCTGGACAGATCCCTGTGCCATACATGTTACATACTCCCGCCATACCATGCAACCCTGTCCATCAAAGCTGCACATGTCTTCTCTGTCATACATGGTGTGATGACCGCATGGTAGATGTATTATTAACTGTCTGGATCAGTAATGTGGCACTGATGCACCTCGCAGTGGAAAAATGGCTGTCAGAAACAGCTAGGAAACCTTGCCCGTACATGCTATAGTTGATAACCATCCCTGCGAATGACGTCCGGCTAGCCATTGTCCCATGTCTATCACATGTTCCACACAGGCGATCTGCGGCAGGATGTTGAACTGCTGTACAGTGCCGTGTAGATGTATATGGCAAAACACATGCATGTAAAGGTTCCGTGCGTATGTGTGCATTGTCACTGCTCATGTCCATTAAGGCAGTGTATGTGTTGCTATGTGACATATACACAGTATCAAGGTCAACAGCATCACTGTGGACACATCCAGGCATGTGCTGATAGGTAAGAACACCAGTACAGGCAAACAGACATGCCCACATCAAGGCAGCATTCATATGGAGTATGAACAATATAAAGAGGTGACACACATATATGGTGATGATATCCAATGCATAACGGGTGTTACATGTGTGTGACACAAACATGTCAGTCATGTCAGTGTCATGATGATTTGCAAAGATAACTGTGCAGATGTACTAGATTTAATACAAATGTATGTGCAGCTGTATCTCTGTACAGCTCTGTGATACTGTGACCTGTCACCATCATTATGTCTTCCAGATAATGCCTCGTTCACATCTGCCAGCATACAGCCGCCAGGAGGATGATGTCCTCATCCCGTACCTCTATGAGAACTATGAGGTGTTGTTCAGCCATGTGCCACAGCATGCCCAGCAGCGTGACAACCTGTGGCAGGACCTTTGCAGGAGGGTTAATGATGTGGGTGGCCATAACTGCACCTATCAGCAGGTGAGCAGACACTGCACAGACTTGATACGACATGTGAAACAGTGTGCCACTGCAATCAACAGGGAACAAGGTGGAACAGGTGGTGGGCCACCAACCCGGCCCCCACTCACACACACCGCGGAGCTACTGGCCAGCCTAGGGACACCCTCAGAACAGCATCCACAAACACTAGCTGCCATTGTGGAGGTGGATGTCTCCCAACCAATGAGCCTGGAGTTGCCTGATAAGTCACTACTGCACATATGACTATTATATCCCATTTAGTTGCATGTGTCACTGTACAATATGTAATGTAACAACATATGCAAGGTATGTTTACACACATGCTGCATACTACAGTATGCTACCCTGTGTATGCACACATGTGCATACTATATGCTATTGTACAGATGAATGTGTTAACATGCACAGTGCACCCTGTGGCTGTCATACAGTCATGGATAATGTTCAAACTGCTGTGTCACCCCTATACAGGTATCTCTGGCATGCCGCACAGACATCAGTCCGTTGCAGGTGAGACTGTCATCAGTATCAGGCATGTTAATGCATATATCTATTCGCCATGTGGCCAGTTAACACATGTACACATGATGTATTGTCCAGTCACGATATACAGGTCACATCTCCCAGCATTCACACTGGCTACCCATGTGCAATATATACAAATGAAATGAAACACCGACATGAAACCACAGTTTCTGTCATTGCTATATGTGTGGACAGCTCTGCATACAATGGTGGAGGTGTTGTTCAATGTAGGCATATGTACTATACATTGGAACAACACATGTGTGGTACCAAACAGTACCACACAGTGAGCTGGGATATGGGCAGCTCACAGGAGTCACCATTGTGTTATATGCCCCTGCAATGGGTGCACACATTGTGATGTGCCATCTGACATGTCCCAGACATGTAGTGTTCTGGCTGCAATATTGTCACACTATCCCATAATACATACCCCACATACCAAACATACAACCCGTTGTCTGCATAGCCCTGTGGACGGTGACATATCTGACATCTATGGGTGTATGTCATATGGGACTACACAGACATGTGAGACAGATGGCCATCACAAACATTTGGCCAACACATGTTCTCACATGGCCATGGAGGATGACCAGAGACATGTAGCCACACAGTAGATGTGATGTGTATACACCCTGTTGCACATTGTCTACACATGGTCCAACTATAGCCTTAGTTGACTGATTATACAGTTGATGTGGTACACTGGACATCCTAAAAGCCTGTGCACAGCTAGTGGAGGTATCACGTAAGTCGACCATATAAGATGTGTTGAACATCACGATTGTGTCATAGCATGACAGTAGTCACCTGTACAGCTTCCACAGACATTGACACCGCATCAGGCCACAGATACCGTACATTTTCCTTGCTGCTGTAGGACATCACCGTCAGCCGTGCACCTCGTGTGTGTGGTACATCAATGTAATTTGGGGCATGGTGTATTGACAAGTCTGCCATGTGTGGACATGGTTGCCAGGCAGCTAAGACTCTGTAGTAGTTGTGCAGGGGTGTCATCCGTAGGTCTTCCAGTGACCTGTCACATGACACAGCATGGTTTGGTGTGTATACACCTCAGCAACATGGGTCACAATCCACAGTTATGTCATGTGTATGCACGCAGTTATGGCTATGCAATGTGTGCATATTACACACTGTATAGCAATATAGATGCCTCATGATGCCATGCAATGGCACAGTGTCTGTACTTCACACTGTATAGCAATGTAGACACCTCACACTACCCTTCCATGCTCATGCACATTTGCTAAACATGCATTCTATCTGTAGGGCATACAGACAACACTGCAATGTGATATCCATTACAACGCTGTACATGTGTCAGGACACCATTGTGTCAGACATGTATGCATGTCAATGCACACGTCAGCAGATTACATGTCAAGGTCACTTCAGCCATGTGCACTGTTAACCTGTGCTGGTCCACATGGTGTATCACAGGGATGCATGCTTACTACCATGATTGTGTGAACTGCATGGCTACTGATATGACACCTGTTTGCTGTTGTGTGCAACCCAGGGAGGTATGCTAACTACCACTATTAATGTCTGAGCTGCATGCTGTCTGCTGTATCACATGCATGTTGCATGCCATCTGTCAAATCACATGCATGGTGTGTCTGTGTGTGTGTGTGTGTGTGTGTGTGTGTGTGTGTGTGTGTGTGTGTGTGTGTGTGTGTGTGTGTGTGTGTGTGTGTGTGTGTGTGTGTGTGTCTATTGTAATGTAGAGTCTTTCTTTGCGTTCACAGGTGATGTAGGTGCGTTACCCTCCTGCGGTCCGTCTGATGTTAGTGTCCCCATAGATACTAGCAGTGATGAACATATGCATGAGGTACAGGCAGGGTTGTCAGGGGCTGAATCTGTGCCAATGGTTGCCATCCCAGCTGTGTCCCCCTCTTCCCCACACACAGTTCTCATGCCAACACATACCCCATCACCAGTGGCCATAGAGGAAGGACAGTCAGCATGTGTTAGCTTGGAACAGGAACATGTGGGGGCTACAGAAGGTGTGTCTCCACACCATGGTGTCAGTGTAATGACTGCAGATGTGCCACACAGGCATGTGGCAGTGCTGCTTGTAGGAGGACCTCTGGCAGACATGCACCTGCAGGACAGAGCACAGCAGCTGATGTCAACAGACACATGTTTCAGACTGTAATGGCAGCACAGGCACGTGCTGAATGGCAAAACGGAGAAGGGCAGAGGCTTCAGAGGGCTGCTATCCATACTCTAAATGACAACATCCAGGCATTGGCAAATGCTCAACAGCAGATTGCTGATGTTCTGGACAGGCGATTGGGTGACATGGTCAGAATCCTTGACCGTGGCATGGCAATCCGCGAGCATGAGCTGTCTCTGCTAGAACATCTGGTAGGAGTGAGGCGTAGGCCACATGGGTGTAGGCCAGCTACACCACCTAGTGCAGGTCAACGTGAACAAGCCACCTCACATACCCGCTCCCATAGTGCCGGTAGCAGTAGCAGTGCAGCTGGTGCTGCGGTGTCCACACCAGGACACAGCAGGCCATGTGGATGTGGCCCTGGACGTTCCCAGTGGGGACACGGTTCCAGTGGACATGTGTCATTGGACAGTAGCCAATCTGTATCTCTGCCTGGTAGTGCCCGTGCAATCCCTGGCAGGCACAGGTCACGTGGCCGGACACAGTGAGCTGCACATCCTGGTCTGTACAATCTGGAGCTGTCAATAATACCCCTGTGTAGGCCAGGCAAAAGGCAGAACTGTGTGCACTCATACATGCACACAGCAAAAACATCTGTAGGGCACCGCAACACCCACATGCATAATGACCACACATGTCCAATCAGCTAACCCGCCCTTGCCCACACACATGATGTCATCCACTGGTGCAGCCTATGCCCCTGGCAAACATTATCACCCTGTGCATATGATGATGCCTGTGGCACATCCCTGTCATCCACACCATCGGTGCAGGGACATGCTCAAATGGTCTGATGCACAGGGTGAACAGAATAGTGAGAGACGTGTATATTACATTAGTTGTGTACTGTTGACACGCACCAGACATACCATGTAGTACAGGTTTATAATGCATTGTTATATGTTCACAGTATGTGTCTTGGTAACAACAGTAACAGCATGTTGGTAATGATGCCCTGGTTCCCTCCTTATGGTCTACTTGCATGTGCCAACAAGTAGCAGTGTTTGCAGTTTCCCATGTGTAAATGTGGAGTACTCACAGGCATGTATGGCAATACCAGCATGCTAAACGTAGCCTCAACCTGACTGTTAGAAAGGCTACCATACCACAGATGTCCACACATCTACTGATCCAGAAACATGTGGGCTGCTTAATAGGCTACAGTGGCTAGAGACGTGACATCCATACCAGGTCACATCACAGGTATGTTGACATGGTGTGGGGGGTTTACACAGCGGTCTGGCCAATGATAACGTTAGAGGCCACTTGATAGCATGAGGCCTCACTGTGTAGCAGTAATACTCTGTACATTACAGGATGAGAACACACACAGACATACACAGAAACACACAGTAACATGCCCACACTCATGGGGTCAACAACACTATAACGCACACTCGATAGTGTTGAGGTGAGGACCCCTGCCTATGTGGTAATCACCCTCACAGTACTGTGCACCCACACGACCCAACACATAGAATGAACATGTACAGGTAGCCAGTAAGGCTGAGACCAATGGCATCAACAGGGTAGTAGACTGCATCACCATGAGGGGTTAGGGATCCTGTCAGTTCTGTATGGTAGCATACACCCTCACTCCATGCACCAGACTGCCATACATACATAGACACACACACACACACACACACACACACACACACACACACACACACACACACACACACACACACACACACACACACACACACACACACACTGTGGAGTCCACAAATGTCATTCAAATACGAATAGCTGATATGTGTGTGATACACACACCACCCCTGCCTATGTCATGCTTTCCACACTGCAGTATGTACAGATCTCTACAACAGTGTACAGGGGTGTGTAACAATTGGGATGTATTCCCCATCATATGTGGCATATATGGTCACACAAGCAAACACACATGGCAGTACTGTGAATGATACACCTGCTATATGATACGTCTGACAGACATGTAGCAGTATTGGCCACATTATGTGTACCAACGCTACCTTCGGCAATTGTGCTGCTATATGCACATGGGAGGATGTAAGTGTTACAGGTGTCAAGTGACTTACAGTCAGTAACACCCGACCGCTGTGTAGGTTTTATGTCTTCACCGTCAAGTAACAGTAACTTAGCGTACTGTTTGCACATGTAATGGTAGGATGGCTTGTGACACACCTGTGAGCCGTCCCCAGCAAACATCCATCTGCAAAGGTGGATCACCACTTTATGTACACACATCCATCGATACCTGATGTACATCCTACCGTACTGTCAGTATTTCACCATATACAGGTGTCAATGATGGGGCTGCAGTGCAACTGCATGTTGTAGTTAGGCACAGATGAATTACATACATCAGCTACTGCACATGCATGGTAGCTGCATGCACACCACTGCATGTACATGTGTGTTGGTCCTATATGCCTGTCATGTAGCCATGTTTGTATGCATTGCAATTGGTGGACATGTGTGATGACATACATAAGACATGGACTGTTGTATGATATGATGGGTGTCATGGGTAACTAGCACAGAGAGAATGTTTCCTCGGTCAACATTGCTACCTCATGTACTGTTAGCATTCAACAGCCATGGACCTACCTTCCATGTGCATGCGTGCGATTGCTGTAGCCACTTGTCTGCACAGAGGACAGCAAAAGCTATGCTATGTACATATGTGTTGTGTGTGTATGTGTGTGTGTGTGGTCCATGCACATATCCACTGCGATTACATGTATGTCATATCCAAACATGTGTGTTCTTTGGTGTACAGCGACAGTCATCTGTCACAGCTGAGTAAGACCCAGGGCCCCTGTTATGTGTAGAGCTGACCTGGTTATGTACAGTGGTATCATTGTATTGCATAACACATGATGGAACCCTGTCAGTACTTGTGTAGTATGCACAGTTGCTGTAGACCTATGTACAATCCACTGGTCATGAGTCACAAGGTGTTGTGGTAATGTATGGATGTGTGTTGCTGGTCCAAGGACATGGTGATGTCTGAGGGCTACATAGTAGAATGCGGCGTTTACCTCTGTGATCTGCACCTGAGACATCTGTGATGGCTCTTGAGTGTGTACTGGTCAGTACATGTGAGTGGCCTTAATGTACGTGGGGACAGTAACACCATACTGTGCCCTTCCATGTTTAGAATCCGTGTGCATGCAAGACAGCCCTTTGCAACTGCTAAGTGCGTAAGCATGCCCAGTACGCCGTTGTGTAGATGGACACACAGTACATTCTAAACTGTGCCTTTCCGTGTTTAGAATCCGTGTGCATGCAAGATAACCCTTCGCTTCTACTAAGTGTGTGAGCATGCCCAGTACGCCATTGTGTAGATGGACACACAGTACATTCCAAACGGACGTGTGATACTGTGTGTGAGCATGCCCAGTGACACCTTGTGTCAGTGATGTGCCTCTGTGTATCGGCATGGCCACTGACATCCTGTATAGCGACGGTAGTCATCCAGGCAACAGATGTCCATACCTCACGTCAGGATGGATGCCTACATTGAACACACTGGTTGACTGTCTTGAAGGGTGTACTCTCTGTGGCGCGTCTTGTATCTATGTAGTGTTGTAATAGTGCTCCATAGATAGGCAGTTGTCCCGCTCACACCACTGCCATGTGTTTGTCTACGTCTACCTTGGGACAGTAATATGCTTTTAGACTGCTCACTCTCTATACATTCCCTATCGGCGTCTTTGCCTTTGTGGATGATGTCATCCACCTAGAAGTATGCCTCTGGGAGTGCTGTGTTCCAGTAATCTCGGTAGCCGTTCTGTAACTATGTAATGCTGTAGTGTGATAAGGTAGTTAGGTGTATGTTTGACTTTCATCCCTGCCAAGTGTGTGCCTGTGTGTGTATGGGTTTCCAGCTGCCTGGGGACAGAGTAATGCTTTTAGATGGCTCACTAACATACATTCCCTATTGGCATCTTTGCTTTTGCGGATGATGTCATCCACCTAGAAGTATGCCTCTGGGAGTGCTGTGTACCAGTAATCTCAATAGCGCATTCTGTAACTGTGTAATGCTGTAGTGTGATAAGGTAGTTAGGTGTATGTTCGACTCCCAGCCCTACCAAGTGTGTGTGTGTGTGTGTGTGTGTGTGTGTGTGTGTGTGTGTGTGTGTGTGTGTGTGTGTGTGTGTTTCCAGCTGTCTGGGGACAGAGTAACGCTTTTAGATGGCTCACTCCAGATACATTCCCTATCAGCATCTTTGCTTTTGCGGATGATGTCATCCCACTAGAAGTATGCCTCTGGGAGTGCTGTGTACCAGTAATCTCGATAGTGCATTCTGTAACTGTGTAATGCTGTAGTGTGATAAGGTAGTTAGGTGTATGTTCGACTCCCAGCCCTGCCAAGTGTGTGTCTTTGTGTTTCTAGCTGTCTGGGGACAGAGTAATGCTTTTAGATGGCTCACTCCCCATACATTCCCTATCGGCGTCTTTGCCTTTGTGGATGATGTCATCCACCTAGATGTATGCCTGTGGGAGTGCGGTGATGCTGGAACTCAGTAGCACGTTCTGTTACTGCATAATGCTGTAGTGTGGTAGACTAGATAGGTAGGTGCTCGATTCCAAGGCATGGCAGGTGTGTGTGTTTGGCAGTTATACCGTATGTATTGGTATCTGTGGGTGACTAGCTGAGGGATGTGTTCAGCGTGTTTTGTTGCTGACCTATATAGTGTCCACGGCTCGCATATTCTGCCAAGACACTTGGTTCTCAACACATACATTCACCAATAGGTCTGGTGAGTAACTGTCAGCAGCCCTACTCTTACCCTTGATACAGTCTGACCCGTGTGACGCAACATAACACACGTACCTTGATAGTAACAACACTACATGATGCAAGTGGCACATGTTGTTTCCTTTTCATTCCTGTCTAATGCATTGCTGTCATGTGGTCCGCTGCTGTGATATAAATGCCATATCTACATATGTGTGTACATGTATATGCATGTATGTGTGTATATATATATATATATATTATATTTTATATATATATATATATATATATATATATATATATATATAGATGTCCATGTATATATGTATACAAATAATATATATGTAGATGTAGAGGTGGACATAGATGTGAACATATATGTCTGGGGACATCAGCACAATTGAATGTTTGTGCCGGATGATCTGTACGTGATAACTTGGGATCTATGTATATCTGCCATGGCGTGGTGGTAATGCACATCGTCTGTAGTGTGCAAGGCCACAGGTTGTAGTTGTGTAGACACCGGTTATTTTGTTGCTGGGAAGACCATGGGACATCGAATATGGTGATAGTAAGGAACCTGTTGCCAGTTGTGTATGAATCTGAGCGATTATTAATTTGGAGGTTTGGTATGGGTCATATAACTATTCATTAGAAGACTATACTATGCAGATGAGGTTGACTATAGTGTATCATATTTACCACCATGGTGTGCTGCTGGTCCCTGGAGTGTATGTGTGTAGTCAGCCGGGTGCAGGTCTCGAATATAGTTGACAGCATGGGAGGGGGGTCAGGCATACTGTACGTACATTGCAGAACTGTGCCTCGGGAGTGCTCCTGCCTTAGCACACCTAAGCTACGGGTGTGTCTATACCTGCCTGGTGACATTGGGAGGGATGACAGCAGTGGTGGGAGCAGATGACATGGCCAGCCCGCACATGAACAGTATGTTAATGCGAGCAAGCAGCATACACACAGGTTTCATCTGCACTCTACACCACCGGTGTATACCTGCAGGGACATTTCATGACACAGTCCAACCAAATGACACAGGCTGCAGCAGGCAACATATACCAACATGTGCAGGAGGCTGGGGCAGTGAGGATGTGTATGCTGCCGAACAACCCTTACTGGGGTGACATAAGACTTTATAGACTGAGGGTGACTTACCAGGGACTTCATAGGCTGGGGATGTTGGAGCATTATGGGGTGGACAGAGACCTCCTACAGCAGCTTGTTGACCTGTGCCTGCCACACCTGACACATCAAACAGGCAGAGGGAAACACATCACAGTGGATACCATGGTATGTGTTGGCCTAGGTGTACTAGCCACAGGTACCTCACACAGTACAACTGGGGATATCATGGGTATCTCACAGGCATCTGCATCCAGAGTATTGCACCAGTTCACAGACGCCATGTCAACACATGCTAGTGAGCATGTACATGTCCTCAACACACGTGATTAGTAGACCAGCAATATGCATCTGTTCAACCACATGGATGACTACCCTGGGGTACTGGGTGCTATAGCCTGCACACACATACACACTGTAGCACCACCTGGTGAGCGGGTTAGGGCCTACAGTCACTGCAGGGGTATACCCTCGAACAGCTAGGCCATATGCGATGGCCAGGGCATGAGATTGAATGTGTGTGCTGTCTGCCCTGGAAGCTATGATGTGTCCGATATATAGCTTCTGACACAGCTGTAGCACACCATTGCCAATATGGACATCCCCTACAGTCTCCTAGTGGGGGATGCTGGGTAAACACTGGTGTCGTGGCTGATGACACCCATCAGCAATGCACATACACCTGAACACTCACACCATACTGAGGCGGATGCACAGGCAAGATGTATACTTGTGCATGTATTTGGGATGCTCAGATTACAGTTCTGGTATCCGGACACATCCGTTGGAGCTCTGCAGTATTCACAAGCTACATGCATACAAGTTGTTATGGTATTTGCTATGCTACACAATCTTATCCTGCAGTAACAGTTGCAGCAGGAACAGCATGGGACAGGGCCACACAGCCCAACACCACTGCCAAGGCCTGTACAGGCACAGTGTGACTTGGTGAAGGAACTACTTGAGCAGGGCACAGTCGGCGTAAGCCCATGCACAGTATGACCTGCCCTTGGCAAAGAGGCAACACAAGGCATATGCACTGACACAGTAGGTACCCACGGATTTCCCCTCTCTGACCCGCACACAGTACAATGGATGCCAAACATGACAGTACCTGTGCTCGGCCATTTATAGGAGGTGCCCTGTGTGCATCTGACATAGGCAGCACTCCAGCACCGTCCTCAAGTCCAGAACACACCCAGGGTATGTCTATTGACCTAACAAGTGGCAGTTGTATTAGAATGTGTAGTTACCCATTGCTATGGTATGTTTGTGAGCATACAAGTGACTGTGGTGTCCAAATGTTAGGGCAGCAGACAGTACACATCCATAGTGGCACCATGACCTCTGTAGCACATACGGGGGTCACAATGGTAGCCTGTAGTACACAGGGTGTCCTAACCCACTGCAGATTATGGGCTGACCATCATGTGTGTCCATACAGCCCACACACATTCCATGCAGCTGGACAGATATGGACCAATACAGACAAATGATATACGATGGCCTATGGATATGCCCAATGAATGACCCCAACCCCCTAAGACACATACAGACAACAGCATGCCAGGCAGTTTGATGTAGGTTGTGTAAGCTAGGATGTCCAACACCACTGTGCTGGTAATTAAAGCTGGGAACTGACGTACCCTGGTATCCCTCCAACCAGCAATTTAGGTAGGTCCACACACTGACATGGAGTACCCGGCATACCAGTACAGTAGCGGCAGATGTGTACAACTGTTGGCTGTGCCCCCCTGTCAAACCTACACATGTGAGAGTCATGTGCACCACCCAGGGTGCTGTGTAGGACTGTGGTTGTGGTTGGATGTCCCCCCACGCTATGCAGACATGTAGCAACTGTCAATGCCACATGACCATTAGCTACCCTGTAGACACAGCATGACACCTGTCTGTGTAGAACGGAGGGGTCAGCAACACAGTACTAACTATCTGGACATGTAGAGCACAGGCATATCTTTCCCAATATTGTCAAGAGCCAAGTGGGTAGGATATCTAGGGTATGTTCTGAAGATACTTATTGTGATGAGGAACTTTCTAGGCTGAGTGGACATTTTTTGGATAGGGGCTATGAGAGGAACATGGTTAGCAAGGTGGTTAGTAACAATGTATTACATAGGAAGACAAAGAATAGGCCATGGATGCAAGGCCCTGTTATTGGCAGACAAATAGATACAGGATTATGTAGTAGCAGGAAGGAACAACCTAAAATACTTTTAGCATTATGGTAGTAATATTAAAGACATATGTAATATAGTTCAGAACAATTGGAATATCCTAAGAAGTGATATTAGTCTTAAGGACGTAGTGGCAGAGCGTCCCATGTTTAATTATAGGAGAAACAACAATCTCAAGGACCTGTTATGTAAGGAGACATATTTGAATAAGACCTACAATAGATATTAGAGCAGGCACATATCCCTGTGGCAACTGCAAGGCTTGTCAATATATTAATAGTGACACTGAATATAAACATCCTGATAAGACACAAAATTTTTATATTTAAAGGGAGGGCTACTTGCAGGACAAAACACTTAGTATATATGGCCAATTGTGAACAATGTGAAAGTTTTTATGTAGGTATGACAAATAACATGCTGAAGGTTCGGATTTTACAGCATATTAGTAATATTAGAACATGTCAAGTGAGCAATGCTTTATTCAGACATATAGAGATTAATCCCACACACACTTTTAAGTTCAGATGCATTGTAAATATTGCCACTAATGAGAGGGGGGGGGGACATTCAGCATAGAACAGCATTAGCTGAATCCAAGTGGATAGTAGATTTAAGAGCACATAGACCACCTGGTCTTAACGATGTTTTACCAATTAAACCTGCTTTACAAAAAAGGCGGGCTTTTAGGAGTAAGTGATTGGATGATCTGTGTTTTAAATATGGCTGCTTTTGTTACTTTGAATTATGTCTGATGAAGGATTATTCCGAAAGCGCTTACTTTTAATAAAGGAGATTCCACAAAGAATAATTCAGCGGTGACCTGTACTTTATTTTTCGTATTTATCTGGACATGTGACACATGCAATACAGTTGACCATACTTGGCATGCTCACACACATGACGGTATGACGGTAATATCGGTCGACAACATGCATAACAGTCATACTGGGCATGCTCACACACTGAAACACAGGACGGCCAGGCATGCATACACCAGTAATCCAGACATATCTGCCAGTACATTGCTATACTGTTGGATGTCTGCGCTGTATGGTGTGTGTGTGGTCTATTGTCTGTACATATGCCATGGTCTATTGTTAATTCACATGAGCTATGTGCGCAGGGTACTTCTACCATCACGTATATAGGGCAGTTCTTTGTTTGCGGACAGGCCTTCACCTTTGGATACAGACTGGGTAAGGCACATTCCAGCAGGTGGGAGCAGTTGTGCATGGGTTTGCATAGTGTTAAGCACTGCTAACCTCTGGTCACAGCTCCTTATACACGTTTAGACTCCACATTTCTTTGACAGTGCACTACTGGCATACTGGTAGACAAACACGCTTACAGCCACTCGCTCACCGACATTTCCACTTACATTTGTCACTCACGCTGGGTGTGTGCAATCCCTTGTGATGTGTATTACATCGGACTACATGACTACAGTATCGGGTATGTGTAACCATTTTGTGACGGCAGGCATTCGACTGTACGGACTCGGCGGCCTGTCCAGTGATGTAATCATATTATATGCGTGTTCCTCATACGATCTGCTCCCATCTGCCTGATACATGGGAACCGATACTCTGCAATGCTGACATGTGACTTGAGTTTGTTAACGCAGCTGTCCGCCGAGTCATGCTACCACATATCTACTGCACGTTGTCCACCTTTCAGATTGCACGGCGGGAGACTGTAGGAGTGACACCTTTCCCACTTTGCATGGGACAGTCCCTCATCACGCATATCTCATGTGACAATACCAGAACTCTCCACCAATCGGGGACACATTTCTACAGAATCAGGGACAGGTCAAGAAAAATCAGGGACACTTTTACAAAAGTAGTGCTATTAACTTGAAACATTGACAGAATCAGAGCATATGACTTAATACACATATTCTGAAGTAACAGTTGTTTATAACTCTTATTATTGTCATTAGTCAGTAAGTATAATTCACCACCTTTCCTTCAACAGCCACTAATTTTAGGAGGGATTAAGAGGGACAGAGTTAAACTTTCAGTCAAACTCAGGGATGTACCTGACATTCAGGGACAGTTGAGTGGTATGGACAATACTCTAGCCATTGCAACTGTCCTGATTAGGGGACATTCTCATGTTGTACGTGTTTGTACTGGTTGCTTGTTACAGGTCTTGTGTACCTGACACTTTGATATGTCATATGTAGTAGCATAAGCAACTTTACTGCTGCTAGACTATGCTTTGATTTGTTCCGATATGTATAATTCTGTACTATGCATGGCTGTCGATATGTTCTGCCCTGGTACATCTGACATTTCTACAGAGCAGGTTCCACTTTGGCCATTCAGAATGGTGGTGGCCCTATAGACCTTATATGTAGAGCTATCACATGTGTCAAGGCAACACATACCCACAGCCAGTAGTAAATGGACAACTTCCACGGTTTGCATACGTTAAGGTTATTCAAGTAGCATTATAATTGATAATACTGTTTCCTATTACATGTAGCTGTTACTGATACAACAAATTGATGTCTGACACCACTACACACATTATATAGCCTCCATTCCCGAACTCACAGGCCATGTGCCATAACTGTCATTTTGCAGGACACAACTGCCCAGACGGGTGTGTCCCTCACAGGCATATGGGTGTTGAACCTCTTCTATTATGCTATCATCTACCTAAGGTGGTCAGCAAATTATGCACTTTCCGTCAGTAGCAGAACTCACATACCAATGGGTGTGAATGTATACTGTATCAGGAACAATGCATAACACCCTGTGGGACACATTTAGACAATTGGTTCTATTAACCAGACACATTCACAGTCACAGAGCATATGTATTCATTCACATTTGTTGAGGTACATGCTGTTTATGACTCATACATGTTGTCATCTGTCATTACCTGTATTCTGCCACCTGTTCACCTAATATCACTAGTTCTGGAAGTGTTTAGTTGGACTTTGTTACATTCTGATACATAACTATGGACGTCCATGCTAATCGGGTACACGGCACTGATTTGGTCTCTATGTATTCCCCCGATGGTTTACAGACTATCCAGTAGATGTGCTCTTCAGGTTTGGGAGGTGTAGGCGTATGCTATGCCCACATAGGAATATTAATGACTTCCATTGGGCAGGCCTACTACATCTCTGCCAACCAGCACCTGCACACTTAAGCCCATTAATGCATACCCATGGTCCACCTACCTGGTACCCCTCTACAGCAGTTGTGACAAATACTTACTGCAAGGGCAGCTGGGGTATGAGCACACCCCTACACATTGCCCACTCTTCCCGTCTCGGGACACATGTCATATGTTTTGTCAACCCATGTATTATCACACTTGCACAACCTACTGTTCCATGTACACCTACATCCTGCTCGTATTGATGTCAGCAGATTCACATGTACCCTGAATTTTTGGGGCCCTGCAAGGGACACTGTTATCCATGTTTAAAGTGTAGACCTTGCCGAACTCTCCCACTGGTACTTTCCTACCGGTGTTTTGGACAGCGGCAGTGTATTGATCTGTATTGCCTGTCTGTATGTCTGTCCCTGCTAGCTGGGTGATGTGGGGGGTACAACATTTATTTATTGTACCTCCCAGTCACATATGCCCAGGCTGTAAATATGTTACCCCTAATTGCTGTGAAGTAACCTATTTATGTACATGTGTATATCTACACTGACATATGTATTTTGTTTTGTGTGTATGTGTATATATCACTACCTGTTGTTTGTGTATATATATCTATCTATATATATCCGTAGTATATCCTTGTGTGTGTATATATATATATATATATATATACCCGTATGAATATATATGTGTATGTAAATTAATATAGATATATGTATATATACATTTTTATCTATTTATACATCTGTGTGTCCGTTAACCTATACATTTCCCGGACATGGACACTTACACATGCGTATTGGGTTTTATCTCTGCTTCAACAGCATACTATTGCCTTAGTCATTATGACACCGACACTTCACTCCGGTGAGCTTATGCTCAGTATATTGCATGTTATACAGCGGACAGATCTCGCACATTTTTCATGTCTGGGGTGCCGCTGCTAACTGGGATGTGATACAGTGTAATTTGACCTATTACTCTTATGCGCAGCCTGTTATTCCTGCTACTGTGTTTGTTTCTGTGCACATTCATATTATTACTGTTGATAGGATGTGTGTTTGTGTTACTGTGACTGTACATCAACATATTGTTGTCTTCATGTAGTTGTGTCTTTCTGCTTTTCCCGGTTTGGGGTTGTCACAGCAGAACTCCGTTCTGCTCATGGGTGGCGTATAGGCTGCCAGCCCTGACGCACAACGTCCGACAACGATATGCCCATTCACGCATGTCTCCATGCAAACGACGCTCTATCTGGGAATTGCACCTACGTACTAGCTGACCTCCACGGGCTGCTCCATTGCACCCGGCGCAACATACCCTAGCACTCCTGTGTCCATAATCGCATATCCATAGTTTCTCCTGCACACCCGTGTTGAGTTTCCACGCATAACAGTCATTATACACCTGATATCACAGCCATGACACAGCTTTACACATTGCCCTCTCATGAGCGTTGGGGCCCTACACACATTTTGTACCGCCTCGTGTATTCACAGGCTCACCATCCATTCATATTTACACATACGTGCCTTTCCTGGTGTTATGGATTACGAACGATTTGCGGGTTACAAGTGTAGGTGGTTGCAACATGTACTACATTCCGTCTGTTTACAATGTTGACATAGCACTTCAACGGTTTTATGGCCACTGGTATAACTCTGCCTCTGGTGTGAAGAGCGGTGCTCTACTCACACTTGTGCAGCTTTATGTGACATACGCTGTGAGCACTTCATAATTCCTTACTTGCTCTGGATTCCCTTCACAACCCTTATGTTTGCTTTCATCTTTCGTGTATGTGTGTGTGTGTGTGTGTGTGTGTGTGTATATATATATATATATATATATATATATATATATATATATATATTTATATTTATATATATGTCTATATATAGATAAATATGTAGATATATAATTGCATATTTCTGTTATGTCTGTGGATATTTATCTATACACACATCTATCTATCTATATATATAAAAGTTACAGCTGTACAAGACAACTTACATTTGCTATGCTAATAGCTGCATACACCCGCGCAGGCGCACTTGCATCTACTTATTCTGAGTTACATATATTTACAGGCACTTCTTTGGGATTACATGTGCCTTATTCCTTATGAAAGTACCACTTTGATGGAATCCGGTTAACAGACCCATGCGAACGCGGTCACCTTTACATGTATAAATGTTGGCTTTACAGCACAGAGGCATTCATTACACAATTAATATGTGCTATAGTCGTACTTGAACCGGGAATGCCTTTACGTTGTGCGGATGCTGTAACCACTACACTATTGATGTTCTGGCTCATTTATATGTATACCCATGGTTCATAGCTACTCTGACATATGCCTCACCGCTTCCCTTACACAGCAGGCATCCATTGTCCTGCTGGGAAAACCGCAGTACTACAATTAGGACATTCCCTGTTTCCTACTGTTTTGGACCCATGCTGCAAGTCTACTCACTCCAAGGATATTCAGAACTCCTATGCTTATAGTCCTTGCACATATGCGTGTTTGATTGTTAGGATGTTCATGTGCTGGTCTGGGTTTAGGCTCGGCTGACTGGTGACAAGCACTGTTCAAAGATCAGACGTAGCACTTGGATAGAGTTAGTCCAGATTTTAACATTCTACCTGTGTTTACAGATGCAGGTGTTTGGGCACCTCTGACCACATTATTGGGTCGGCGCTACATAATTTAGGGCGGGGAGTGGTTCCACTACATAATGCAGGTTGGGGGGGGGTAGTTTCCACGTTTTTCCCTTCCCATTTGACTATTTCATTCATTTATAGATACAATGAATATTATTCTGGACATCTGTTATAATTCACTACAGCTATGCAACAGTCCTGTCAACAGATGTGACAGTTGGGTGGTGTACTTATGTGTATGGACCTCTGTGATACTCAGGGACTCATTTCTACAGTGACAGGGACAAGGCTATGACAACTCAGGGACAATCATGGACACTTCTACCATATTAGTACTATTAACTTGGAACGTGTTGACAGATTTGTAATACTAATAATTTTCTGCAGTTAAATGCTATTACTCTTCATTGTTGTAAGTAGTCATTCTCATTCAACACCTTTCCCCCAAAGGTCACTGGCTTTGTGAGTGGTTAAGAGGCTGGCCAGTTATTGTGTGAATGCTCTGACCATTGGTAGCATTGACATTGTCATATGTACAGGTTGGGATGTATTCTGGGGACTAGGGTTGCCACCTTTTCAAATGGCCAAGTTGGGACATTTTCGGAACACACATCAGATTTTACAAGCCGACACATACCCACGGTCAGTACAAAGGATAGAACTTTACTTATTTGCCTACATAAAAGCCTATTGTTGTAGCGGTTTAGTTGCTTATTCTGTTTCTTGTAACATTTAGGTCATTTAGATACTGAAATAATTATTTCCTGCAACTATTACATAACATATGGGACATAATTATGTCCTACAATCCCAGGACATCTGCCATTTGTAATGTATTTTGTCAGGACACAACTGTCCAAAGAGGGACTGTTCCTCACAAAGCGGGACAGATGATAACCCTACTGTGGACACCAGATTGTTTGGGCCAACACACAGCCACTGTCAGTGCAGGTTTATAACATTCATTTGTTTTGTAGCTGTGAGCCTTATACCTTTGGCATTTTTGTTGTTTGCCTGTTTCTTCTACAAATTATGTTTATTCTATCCTGACGTGACTGCTTTAGGCAACTGTTACATGCAGTATGGTACATAGTTATTTCCTACAATCACAGGACATTTGGCATTGTATCATTGTTGGTCAGGTCACACCTACACACACATTAATTGTCCCTCACACAGTGGATCAGGGGTATCCTGTTTACATCAGTGCCTTCATCACCCTTATACCATGTGCCACTATGCGAATGTGTGCAATATATTCTCTCGCTTATTCATGTCGGGACACGTGCGTCACGGGCAGGTGTTTGATCCTGGGTAGTAGGTTCTGCATGACCATCTAGGGCTGGACAGTCTCTTGCACCACTACTGCACATTCCAACTTGTGTCCAGATATCTACAGGACTGGACTTCGTGTCTTCATACCCATTCTAATGTTTACACAGGTTACTTATCCCATGAGGGATATCCCAAAAATTGAACAAGACCAAAACAAGACACATACCGACCATTCTTCTTGCATTACGAAAATGTGCTGGGGGTTTTACATGCAAGGTATACATAGTTTGCAATCCTGAAACTGCCTAGGGTGACACTACCTACTACATATGCGTAGTGGTCACTATCTGTAGATGTGGCTGCACCAAACCAGTAGGCCAAGTATGGCTGGATTTGGTGGATGTTCAGGTATGGGAGCGGGTTGTGTGCTGTGGAGGGGATGCTGGGTAGTCCATTATGCATCCAGGTGTGTTGCATTTGATATGGCCAGTTTCATCAGGACCAATCTGTGGGTATGTGCCGGTGACATGTTTATACATTTGTATCGCACATTTTAATATTCATATGTTTGTGGGATTGTGTTCTACAGTATGGCCTGTCTGGTTGTATTGCAGATGTGTATACATGTTTTTGTGTTTCTTTCTGCTTCACCCGGTGCTCCCCCATACACCTCCGGTTCACCTATTCTGCATACGACACAGTGTCACCTTGGAGAATTATACTATTACCCATCCCCCCACACACATATTCCTGACACTCCATCCATCACTGCTTTGGTTGATGGCCCATGACACGGTCAAGGTAACACATTGCATACCCTACATATGCCAGGTACCTGTATGGTTGTGTGGACTACCCTGCCATGTTTGACTTTCCACATGCTATACCTCACGCACATAGGTACACGCCCATACTTAACTTTCATGACATGGTTGGTATACCCGGGTAATACCCGTTCAACTGTGACACATCCTGACAAGTTCGTCTTGGACCGCTGATGTGCGGATTTTGGCTGACTGTTCTAATCATTGGTAGGATGCCACCTTTTCCTATGTCCAGGATGGGATATATTCCGGACACATATCCGAATGTATTGGACAAGACGTACCCACAGTCAACGGTATGGATAATACTGTTCCTTTCAGCCTACATGTTGCCTTATTGTTGTAGCAGTTTATATGCTCCTTCTGTTTCGTTTACATACTTATTCTATTTCCTGTCACATTTGGTATGTGAAATACGGACATACCTATTGTATGTGACTGTTACATGCGTTGTGGGATATAATTCGGTCATACGGTCGCTAGATATGTACATTTATCGTGTTTTTTGTTTTGGACACATCTGCCCAGCTGTGTACCCTCCCTCACAATATGGGTCAGCTGGTGACCCTGGCCATTGGGCTGGATGTACCGATTGGTGGTGCGCTAACATATGATGTGTTTCACTTCCACTTGGTATAACTATCTACACTGCGTTGGACTACGGGCACACGGTTTTCAATGTCATTTGTTCGCGGGATAGGGACCCGTTATTCCCTACCATGCATTTGTGTTTGCTTCTTCATTTTGTGTTCGCAGGAACTGTCTTGCATGCTTTGCATATGTTTCAGTATCCACGGACACTGACAGATGTGATTACTATTGCTTGCAAATTGTTATATGCAAGCATTTTAGGTTGCACATTGACAGCTGACATTTCCACGCCTCCGTGCGGCACTTCGACACGCCCTATGCACTCGTGCTCCTTTCCTATGCACATGGCTGTGGCGGCAGCGCACCTTCATTAATATGCATTTGGCACTACTGCGCCATCTTCACGCAGCACGGTCGGTGCAAGCCTAACGCTGGCCTTGCGCCGAGCTTCATGAATCCCGGGGTCTGTCTTTTTATTGCTTATCTTTCCACCTGTACTCATTCTTTTATTTATCCTTTGTCTTTTCTGCTATCATGTCTTCTATTACCTGCACTAGCTACCCTCTATCTTTCTCTTGTTTTAATAAGTATGTCAGCAATCTTCAATATATTTATTTTTCTATATCTTCCTCCAATAATATTTCTGTTTTTAATGCAGCATGGCCCATACCTATTATTGGATCTAACATTGTTTTGATTATTCAGTCGCCATATTCCTTGGCACTATACCCCTTATCTATTCTAGACCAGATTTTATGCCTGTGTGAAACGTAGGAGAATCCTTCAATTTTTCCTTTATTTATCCTTTGTTCCACATTTGTCCATTCCACCTCCACTGCTATAGTTAAAAACTGAATTCACTGATGTTGAATGATGGTTCTAGACAAAATATGTCACTTGAGTAGAATGTTACACATTGCAAGTGTGAGTGAAAGCATTCTAATGTATTACGAGATCTACACAGACATGAGAGTCACTGCTGTATTTGAACTACCTACCTTTCTAGTTATACATTCTAGAGATCACTATTTGAATCACAAGCTCCACAGGAGAAGTCTGACTTCCACAGTGTGAGGGCGCACTTTAGAAAGAATGACTTCATCAATATGTTGCAGAGAAAATGTTGTTGTGAAAGGTGGGATATGGGGGGTGTTGTAGTCATATCACAGTTTAAAACATTTCTCCAGAGTGGAAGTTGATTTGACCACAGCACCACAGGAGAAATCTGACACTTAAAGAGGAAGAGAGTGCACTTTTGACAGGATGACCTCATTGTTGTATTGCAGAGAGGATGTTTCTGTTAAAAGAGGGATAAAGTGCAGAGGCAGCTGTGTGCAAACTTAAATGCATTCTCCTCAGGGGAAATGGACACAGCATCTTTGACATTGAAACCTTACTTACCTGTCACTATAACCCCTCAGACAGACACACACACACACGTTTCCCAGAGTGAGAATAAGACCTCCTACCTATCTAGTTAAACAATCTAGAGAGCACGGTATTAATTGCAAGTGCCACAGGAGAAGTCTGAATTTAATGATTTGAAAAACCACATTTGTAATTGGAAAAAATCACTGTTAGGAACAGATGATACTGTGTATCACAGACTTTGGGTACAAATGTGTATGTTTGGCAGGGCAAAGTAAAAGCACTGTGATTGTCCCATGTAATAATATATTTCTCTGGTAATATTTATATACTGTCCTTCATGTACATTGTGTTAATGTGAGGGACATGTACCTGTTTCACAGTATGGGAATTCTTTGACAATCACATTTGTAAACCATGGCTTATAAATCAAGCATTTCTGCCACTTCATTCTGGCATGATTGCACACTTGTGTCATGCTGCACAGTGTGGGTTAACAAGACAGACAGACACTTCCTACATAGGACAGTGCACTGCAGAATAAAACTGATGGGTTATGTGTGAATACATTAACAGTCAGTGTAACACAGTTGCAAATATAACCATTGGAGTGCAGCTGTACATTAACAGGCTGAATTAACTGAGTCAACATCACCCAAATCAAGTTAACTTGTAGTCAAAGTTCAACAGAGTCATGCAAATGTTGTGCAACCTAAACAAATAATTATTTGTTGTAAATTTTCTACTCTCTGCCTGAAGACCAGCATTGCCAAGCTCAGTTGTGCTGCTGATGGCAAAGCATTAGCACATGCATAGTCATATCCTGAAGTGATGAACTTACAGTGGCAACTAGCAGTAGTCTATGGTGCCCTTTGCTATTAAATCCCTGAGTCTATTTTTTGATTCTGAGAAGTCTTGACTCTCCCAGTGAAAATGCTCCCTCAAAGTATGCAAGATTTCTCCAAATGAATAGTCCTCAGGAGGAGATGCAGATGGAATAGACTCCTCAGCATCAGAATCCTCATAGGGAGGTATAGATAATTCCTGATCAGAAGAGGAATCAGAAGAAATAGAAACCTGATCTGAAGATTCATAATCAGTGTCTTGCCTAGGCCTCTTATCTGGAGGGGGATGGGTACCCCTGATCAAGGTAATAAGGTCTTCAGCCATTTTGATTATCTGTTTTTTAGCCATAGAGGCCTGTGTATGTGGCTCATGCGTCAGTTTTTTAGTTTTAGAAGTTGCTTTTGTCTTTGGTTTTGCAGCTGTCATCGGTTTGATATACAAATGTTGAGGTCTGAATACACCCTCAGAAGCCGGTGCCTGCTCAGCGGCTCCAGACCCATCTGAGAGAGATACATCCATTGGTCCAATACCTTGAGTATCTTGTGGCATGCCGGACTCCACATGGGTGTCGATAGAGGCCTGTGACTGAAAGGTAGCAGGCATCAGGGGCTGCGAAAGTGCCTCATTGAATACCAGCAAACCGGCAAATGGCTTAGGAGAAGCTTCGTCATCGGTTTTGGATCTCAACTGCCTTTCTCTGTCCTTTTCTTTGCGTTTTTTATGTACTCCAGTAGTCGGATTGCTATCCGACGACATTTCTGGGTAGTTAAATCTGTTTCCAAAATACTTTAATGCAAAAATATACTGATGCTTAATAGTGCGTTGGTTAAATCTAGCACAAAACTGACAGCCAGGCACGTTGTGATCAGGACCTAGGCAAGGAATTCAGTATAAATGGAAATCCTTATCAGGTATTTGCTTCCCACAAGTAATGCAATTATTATCTTTTTCTGACATCGGTAAAAAGCAAGAAAAAAGTTTCCTCAATGGGATACTTAGCTTTAGTGAAGACTTCGGTTCTGAAACTCAAACTCGAATATTTCAGTAATTGGCTGACCGGCACTTGTCAAATGCTTCTGCTTCGGGCACCATGCGGCAAGAAAGACTGAAGAAAATGGCGTCGGCTGCATGTTTTATACACCTGACGACCTGATGTCATGGAAGAGAAGACAGCAACCGATGCAGGACCCAAGACTTTGGAATTCAGGCTGACTGAGGGTAACCTGCCAGCAGATTACCCAAATGTAATGACTGCAACAGTGAAACAAGAAGAACATGTGGTAGGAAGAGGTGGGTAGTTGGTGACAGGAATACACAGTACAGACATAATTACACATTAGTTCATGCTTTATTTCTACACATATTTGTGTTGTGCTACTGTTTGCTTTATCAGCATAATTATTTAGGCAAGATCTGTATAAGACAGACTTTACAGAAGGGAGTAGACACATAAATATAGCAGCAGGATAATGGTGTGTTAAGGAAAGTTGGAGCCAGCATTTACACTCACAGGACTCATGCAGAAAAATAAAAAAGCTATTTTGCATACATCTGGATTTGAACCTTCAGAGCATTCCTAGAAAAACCTACACCACACCTGTGTATTAAGCATACCATGTAGGAAGTAATACTTCACAAAGTTCCCATGTGACAGCAGATTGCAGAAAATGAAAATATATGTATTAAACACTTCATTACCCTCTTGACAACTGTAAGCTGTACATTCAACTCTTCAGCTTGTTGAAAAGTATATTATGTGGACTATAAATAGATAAGTACAGCAGTGTGAAGGTACCAGAGTAATGTGGCTGAAGGAAAAACTTACAAGATTTTGGCATAAGCTATGTACTTTCCTTTAGATCTCAGGTGGAGTTGGTGTTTGGAGACAGATATTGTGCAAATACAGAGGAGGAAGACTAATGACACAGAAGGAAGAAGATACATAGACAGGGGGAGATGGAGACAGGGACCAAGTAGCATAAGACAAAAGCAGGATAATGTTGGCTTATAACAATATGTAGGCAATGCTGCACATAAAATAGTGTACTGAAAACAGTTAGTAACTAACGCTTAGATTAGAACCGTTAAAAAATCAGTCTATAGATGTGAGCATTATCTCATCACACCACAAAGGAATTTGTACTTCACCTGCTTTAAATAACTCAGTTTAAGGAAAATGTCAGTTTACTGAAGCAGAAGAGGTGAACAGAGAGAGATGCAGACAGATGGAGAGAGAAATAGCAACAATATTTTTGTGGAACATGTAGGACCATCTGTATGGTGTTTTATTCTTATTTATTACATCTTTATTGAGCTGACATGCTCTGTACAATTAAGTGCTTCGTATAGGAAGCAAGAAGGGGTAGAAGAGTTCAACCAACATTAAGACATAAGCAGGATAAGGGTGGCTTACTACATTTACCTCTTGGGCCGCAATGTTTTTGCAACTGATGTCTTGCTGCACTGCTCAAATTGTATGTTAATGAAATATTGTAAATGGAGAAAAATACACATTTTGGAAGTTAACTATATGATAGGAATATAAAATGTCATGAAATACTAATTTGATGTACTGCTCTAACTGAACCCATGACACTGTGGATGAGAGGAGAGCTATGTATGAGATAATTTTTTATGGGACAGGTGCCTATTTTCTATATTTTTCCTAAAGACAGAATTGTCTCAACACACCATATAGGAACTTCCAGTTTAGCACATCCAGCAGCCTAAGAACAGTTACAGTAACTGTTTCACAGTAGTGCTTTTAGTCTGTATTCCTATAGCTCAGCAGATTTAAGCACATTTGCACAACAGTAACCTGACTACTGTGGCTGAACTTAAAATCTTCAGCTTTTTCCAAAGGAAGTTAAACAGTGTTCACCATCACTCAACATTGGTGCACTATGCCAACCTCCATGCAAATGCTGAGGACAAAATGTGATGACTTTTCCACGGGCTATTTCTGCCCATGTGTGTCATGTGTGTGATTCTATTTTTTGACCAGATCAAACATGTGAAAAGGGGTTGATAGGATAGTGATGAAAATAAGGGGGGCATGCAGAGGGTAGGACACAGAAGACAGAGTACAGGAATTTGCAAGAGGTTGGTATGAGAGTACTATAGATATCCACTTCTTCACAACGTAGAATTGTACAAGCAATTTCATGATTTTGGAGTCACCACACCAGGGATGAGTAACTACAACAGAATAATCTTGTATAGCTGATTGGACCAAATTAAATGTATCAAGATGAAACATAGGTGAAGAGGAGAGCTATGTACAAGGCATTTCCTATATTTTCCTAAAGAGAGAGAAACATAGGAATGTCATGGTCATGTTGATAGGTTGGGTTATGAAACAGGTGCAAACATGCATGACATACAAAACAGACAGGGGTGGTGATGGAGACAAAAGGTTAGGAGACATCATGATTGGGGATAGCTAGAGGACACTGGAGGCACACCCATGTCCAGCTTGAGAACAGTGAGGATCTAGTCCTCACCCTCAGAACTGTCATAGCTGTCTCCTCTGTCAGTTGCCTGGGTCAGTCCCAGGAATGTTATTGATTTAGCAGTGTGATTCAGAACCTTTTCAACCCTGCCAATTTAGGCACTGAGGCTCCTCTCCATTATATGATCCATCAGCCCTGCCAGCTTCTGCTGGGTGACAAAATCACCACCTCCACTCATACTGCTCCCAGGGTGGGCACCACTGCACCAGCAGCCAGAGCAGAGATACTTGATGCAGGTAGAGCAGGTATGACAGGGGTTTTGGAGGCAATGCTGACAGGTTATGAACTCAAAGTGCTGGATGTCTGTGCTGCCACCTGTGGAGGTATGACAGGCTGAACTGTAGTAGTTGGTCTACTTCTCTGTGATGTTGGTCATTTTGTTTTCAGCAGCAAGATATGCAAACAATAGAATTTTGAGAAATAATGAAAAAAGAGAAAGATGGGGTGGGGGCAAGAAATTGAGAGAATTAGATCTACAACATGTTACATTCTTTATATTTTCAATACATAAATATGATAAATGACTAAGTACACCTTTGCTACATCCAGATATGATATGAAGGTATTAATGTGTCATAAAATAAGCAGTTATTACTGCTAGGCTATAAGAAATAGTAGCCTTTATTTCAATATGCCGTATAAGATATATGCATTCATATGTAATAACTGCACTTCCCATTGTTGTTAATATTGTAGAAATACTATCCTGTAATAAAACCTAATTGCTTTTTCTGGGTATTGAACCCACAGACAGTTAAGCTGGTGGTCTCATTGCCTAATGCAAGCACCAAGAACTATTGGAGAAGGCATGCATGCTTGACGGCAAGATTGAGGTATGTCTGCTCAAGATGTTAGGGAGTGAGGGACTGTAAATCTAGCTTGCATTTGGACCTGAGGCATATTTACCCCATGCTTCTCTGGGGCAAATTAGTCTCTCCTGGTGCATCTGACAGTTTGCTGCTGTATCCTCTACAGCTGTACAGTAGAGAAAAAGAGAAGAACACATATGAAAGCATAATGAATATCCGCCTTGGCTGATATCATTTACTATTGATGGGTTAGTATATTTACACAAGTGAGAGGTGCTTGCAGTCTTAGATTCATTATCCCATCAGCTTAGGAGGTTCTGTTTGTGCTTTTTTAGGTCACTGTAATGGTGATGACATTGTTACCCAGTGTGTGGAATGCCGGTTGCACTGGAGTCAGGCTTGGCCAAGCTCTTCCAAGCTGCAACCTTATATTGAGACCTAGCATAATCCGTCTGCAGCAGCCTACAGCTGTAGCACTTCATGGGGTGTGCCACAAAAATCCTGGACTCCGTAAAACCCCATCTTTGTCCTTTAAATTTAGCACCATCCTCTCCATTGCCAGCCATGAATTCAATTAATGGGTATATCTAGGAATGATCAGAGCAAGATGTGCATTCAAGTGACACATTCATACTTCTCACATCTCTTTGCAACATCAGAAAAATAATTTGTGGAATACATTATCAGACTTGTAGCTAATGACAAATAATGTGAAAGTGGACAGACAACAAATCACATATTGTTAGCAATACTGAAAATATTTAGATTTGGCACAACACAATGATTTAAAAATGGGTGTAAATATGTATTTAGACCACCTTCTGAAAAATTAATTAACTGGATTCAAACCCTGCATCATCTGTCTTATTTCTCTCAATTCACTTCACTTATATCTTGTGCCAGGGATAGTTATCTGAGAGGTGGAATTTATGCACTCAGTACTATCTATAGTGAAGATGTCCAGACACTATTGCAAGGTATGTTTGCACTACAGAAAGCAGCCCAAATTAAACTTTTCACCTTTTCCTTCAGCAGTAAAATGTATTTGCTCCCTGCTCGGCAACATACAAATGCAAAACTCAACAAAGTAACAACCAGTAATTGAGTACAACATGCCATTTGGAATGTACTTGACTAGACACCTTCAACAGCTGAACTGATCTCAAAGGTTCCTCACAAAGAAAATACAGGGTATAAATAACATATGTGGATTGTCTGAAAGCTCTTTCCCTTTATTGTGTCTTCTACTGACTTTTAAAGGGTGACCTGTGTCTAACCTACAAGGAGCTCCTAAATCCATCTCTGATGGAACTGCTGCATATCCACAAGGCAAACAGCATGATGGTCACCCATTCCAAGGATTTGAACTTAGTGTGTCACACAAAATATCCAAAGAGACAGATACATGTCCAAAAGATTGCCACTTCTTTGGAATAGGCTTCCTGTTCACATGAAGCATAGTCCCATTTTGGCCTTCTTCAAGGCCAGTCTATTTCAATGGATGAGGAACCATAGATTCATACCTTGGGTGGCACCTGTGTCCTTTACAGATAGGGGTACTCTATAAAATCTGAAACTGCCAAGGCATAGGCACAAGCCCATGCCTTTCTCCTGCCCCTAGCAGATATATACTGGGTAAATCAGATTGTATTGACTAGACTTGTAAAGGCTCTTGAGCTGTTAGCCTAGTAATCTCCTATCAACCCATGATACACAATTATAATGAAAGTGAAACTTAAATATGAATAATGTTTTCAACACTGGCTTGCAGCATCATAACTTGTATTACACTTCATGCCTGGTTGAGGTAATGGTCATTTTTTCATAAAGGGGACACATAGAAATTAACATCATCTCATTGCGGGACAGAGCATGCAGGTCATACTGACATACTTTGAAAGGGACTATGTTACTGTAACGAGTGATTCATAGGCTATGTGGATAATGATGAGTGATACTTAGGCTATGTGGATAAATAATCTGTCATATAGTGTACATATCTTAAAATTCATCCTGTTCTTAAATATCTGTTCTCACACTTTGGAAACTATGTCTGACATAATTTATTTATTTTATTTTACATTTGTTTAATGGAAAGTCTGACTGGACAGGTTGTCCTTTTTCATAGGAGGCCAAGGGGAAAGGCTCCATGTTCAATGTAGTATAAGATTCTAAGAGATACACACAATTATTTACATTTACCAAGTGCAGAGACTTAGTAATATATTTAGTTACAAGAATTAGTTCAGTCACAGTACCTATTTCTACTTAATACAGTGAAATGAAAACAGTCAGGTAACATTGTATAGTTTGGAATACACCATATTCATATATATTATATGTTATATATACCATATAACAGGAAGTTACTAATATTCCAGTTGGAAGAGTGGTTCTGACAGAGCAAATATTTCTATTTGATGCAGAGATATGAATGCAGTCAGATAACATTATATACTTTAGTACAGGCATTTTGGGATTCTTGCTTAATAGAGAGAGATTTAAATTTTATGCTAAAGCAGTACATCCATAATGGAGATATGGGTCATTGTCATTAGCAAGAGGTATTGATGATTTTACTACTACAAAACACTGGTAACAGCAAGTCACAAGGACTATAGGAAAAATATTTAGCATTTATCACAGACAATTAGGGTGTATAATTCATATTCCAAAATTTGTGTTTATCCTTGCAACTGACACCATTATCAAAACTATACTTACTACTGATTTGAATCCCTCAACAACTCTGTGTTTTCTCCACAGTCACTGTATTTACTGCTTGTGTCACAGAGACACAGGTGGATTTTTATGTAGCCCTTACTATTTGGAGTGCTGATAGCCACGCACCAACTCCAGGCTAGTTTGCAATACTGACAGCAATCTAAATTAAACTTTTTACTTTATCCCTTCTGTAATGGTATAACCTAACCATTTTAAATGTTTTGAAGGGGAAATTTTCCAGCAGAAAACAGGGGTAACCATGTGGGCAGCTTGTACCCCAATTTATGCTAATTTAGTTATGGTGTACTGAGAACAACATTTTGTTTTTAATTCAGTATTTCAGGATTGCTGGAATTTATATTTGTGGTTCCTAGATGATATATTTATTTTTCTGGTAGATTTTATTGATAAATATATTAACACAACTGCAGAGATTTTGATATTTACTTAATACATATTCACATCTTGAACTTATTTATTTATATAGATGTTAAGATTTCCAAGTACTGTCAGCCATGTATGTTTGTTTCATCAATTTACAGGAAGCCCGCTTACTCAAATTCATTTTAACATTTTTCTAGCTGTCATCCACATTTTCAGAACAAATCCTTGGTAAAGGGACAAACAGTCTGCTTGGCATGAATGATATCTGAGGATGCATATTTTTTTCAGAAAATAGATGTGTTAAAGAATATGCTCTTCAGGATAGTGTATCTTAATAACTTGCTGGACATAACTGCTGTTGAAGTAATTCAGAAGTGGAGCTTGGGGATGTATTTGCTATTGTTGGGAAATGGGGACATCCCACAGATTAACAGAACACATAAACCCTGACAGGGCTTTATGTCTTACTTATAGTATTGATTGTATTGTGGTTCAGGACATCATTAACAACAACTGGGATATTTTTACCCTTGACTTTAGTAAGATAGTGGAGAGTACTCCAAAATGATTTTTAGGAAAGGGATAAATATCAAAAAATGTTGGAGGGTCCCTAACTTGCTTTGACAGTTAGGAATAAAGGATATGGTTGCTAAAAGCATAATATATGTGCCCGATGTGGATATATTTTAGAACAGACTATTTGGTTATTGCACATTTTTCAGCTCTAGTCATTAAATGTTATGCCAGTTGTGCTTCCAAGGGGCTAGTATACACTGCAATTTGAAAAGACTATAATACTTTTTATATCAGGAAAACTAAACATAGTTTTCTGGAATTTATATATGAACACAATTCTAATATTTCGACAAAGAAAACTAACAATGCTCTTACTAGGCATATTTTAGCATTTTTTATCATTCTTTTTTGTTTTCTGATTTGAAACAGGTACAGATTGGCCGAAGGGGCAATCCTTGGGAGGAGTATTTATAGGTCAGGGAACTTTGGTGGCAGTTAAGGTTTAATGATGATTTTCTACCAGGTTTAAATGACACGCTTTCTTTGGAAAGTGTGTTGAAATTAAGGCAATTAAAAACACGACGCCTGTCATGCTATTTTTTATTTTTATGTTGGAATTAAAACATCTTACATACTAACTTATTGTGAATGTATCTAATGAAATGCATGAAACTGTGACATGTTACCAAGTTGGGGATATTTAATGAGATTCTTATGGAAGTGTTTTAGTTCTGAGGAAATCCCTGATTTGAAAGGGATAAAAGCTCTTATCTTTTATTGTTTTCATTGTTTAAATGCTGTAATAAAGTGATTGCTGAAAGACACTCAATTCCTTGGATGTCTTTACCAGATTTTGGGTTTGTTTTAGATGTATTGGCCTGCTTTGTTTTATTGTTTACTGGTTCCTTCAGTTGTGAATCTTGCTTGGTAGTAAATCAACAAATGCAGGTGGCAAATAAAAAAAAATAAAAAGGAATACATCTTGAGAAAAATAGAAAGGGAAGTTTAAACAATGAAGGGGTATATGTAGTAAGTGCCTTACAATTACACATTCATCCTCTTAACATGTCCTTGCCCCACCACTAAATTCATTTCTGTGACAGATTATTAGGACTTTAACATTCATATTTAAACTCATGCGTATTACATGTTGTTCTTACTACTGGGAATCCTTGATTTTCCAACAGCAGCACATTTATAGATCAAAATTAGTGCAATATTTATTATGATCTCCCTCAGTAAAATGATCTGTAAACAGGCTTCAAAACCTGCATCACCTGTCCTCTTACTCAAAGGTCACTTCACTTACACCTTATCCCACAGATAAGACATCTGTCAGGTGCAGTCTCTGAAGTCATTACTATCCAGGGTGCTGACGGACATATACTGATGCCAGGCTTATTTGTGCTATTGAAGGCAAGCCAAATTAAATTATTCACTTTTTTCCTTAAGTCATGAAACTTGTTTGGTGGCATGCAAACACAGAAGACAATAGTAAAAAATATTTTAAAATTTGTTTTTGATAACAATTGAAAGGAACATAAAATTAATCAAAATGTGTATCTAGCAATGAGCAGAGCCCGTAGTGCATTACATTGACATATTCAGCCTTCTCATATCTACTTTCCATATCACAAATGTCAGTTCTGTTTTACAAAATCAGGACTTTAGGTAATGCCATGGTAATGGTAAAAGGTACAAGGGACAGCAGAAATGCTATCATTTTTGTCACAGCACACACAATTAATAGTGACATCATTTCAAATGGCATATCTTCTGACCTCCGGGTTTACTACATGGAAGATATGTTAATGTAATCCATTTTATATATATATATATATATATATATATATATATATATATATATATATATATATATATATATATATATATATGGGTCTACTACCAGAGATTGAAATTACACTATTTCGAAATCCGGTAGTAGATGCCCACTAATGGGAAAATTCACTTAATCAAAAGTGCACTTTTGCGAACACCACTAGAACGAACAGGCAATGTCTTCCACTGTGGTGCGGTAGCCATGGACCCTAGGGTTAGGTCTTGGGTTAAGGATAGTGGATAGTCCTACTAGGTATCTACTATCCTTAACCCAAGCCCTAACCCTAAGGTCTGTGACTACCACACCACAGTAGAGGTCATAGATCCATGACCACTGCACTGTGGAGGACATACAATTTCCTCCACTGTGGTGCAGTAGTCATGGACCTTAGGGTTAGGGCTTGGTTTAAGGATAGTGGCTAGCCCTACTAGCTATCCACTATCCTTAACCCAAGCCCTAACCCTAAGGTCCGTAACCATTCGTTCAAGTGGTGTTCTCGAAAGTGCACTTTCGGTGAAGTGCACTTTTGCGTAACCATGGGTCTACTGTTTATTTTTGAAAACGTGTGTTTTCAATTATATACAGTAGACCCATATATATATATATATATATATATATATATATATATATATATATATATATATATATATATATATATATATATATATAAATGTTAAATAAAATTACATAGGAGGTTCAGATTCAAAAGTTTACTAGTGTACACCAGGAGGCAAAAAACCATACAAGTACAGAATTTTGTCTAACATGATACAGGAAGTTCACAAGTTTATATAGGTTTAACATTCAAGTTGTCATTTACATCACTTTAGCTTACAGGCCTTTATTCATGCAACAGCTGCAGTTGTATATTTATCAAAAACATTCTTTTGATAATAATACAACCTTGTTTCATCCCGTCAGGCACAATATCTTCCTGTAAAGTTACTTTTAATATAATAGCAGATTCAGTCTTTAACATACATCTTACCAGCTGTGTGTTTATCTCACAAGGACAAGTTACTTCATCAGGAAGAGCAGAAGATTTACACATTTAATTTCCTGACCCAGCAGATAATCACTTATGAAAACATAAACTGAATTTATCCCTTCTGTTATATGATTAATAGAATAAAATGCATTATAAACTACCTTGCTTTTAAACTAGCATTTCACATATATTTAAATACATATTTATCTAACATTTCCCCCCATTAATACTTTTTATTCTATTTTTTGAAGTATACATAGTGTTATTTCATCTCCTAACCTTTTCCACTTAGGATTTTCAGCTAGGTGAGTCATTTAATTTATACTTCAGAAAAGATGTTGTCTGAGATCAATTTTTCAATCTCAGTATCTTAATACATGGTTTCAGTAACAGATACATCAATAAAATCTTTGATTAATCTTTTCATGCAGGGAATTCCACAGCAAACACATGCTCCCATCAGGAGTATACCCACACAAATGGCAATCAAAATATTCATTAGGATGGAACCCCACCCCCAAATAGATTCTGGAAAAAGTCCATCAGTGGGTTCGGGCCTGGTTCAGTCAAGGTGATTATTTATCTCACATCTCCAGCCGCTAGGGTGAAGTCAAGAGCCATTCGATTTTGTAGCACTACAGTTCGCATTGCATTCAGTTCATCAATCACTAATTCAAGGGCAGAAAAAGTTGCATTGCTCATTACTTCGAGAAGTTTTGACAGTTTTCTCAACTCCCAGATCGATTTGACTGCTCCATATGCTGGGAATATCCCTGCCCAAGATATAACACTGTCACTCAAGTCCATATGAGTTAATTTTTCTTTATCCTTCACAGAATTATGGTCTTTCCAGCCAGCTTCGATCTTTCCGACTGGATTTACAGGTTTCTCCACTGGACCTTCAGGTTTTTGGGCTACATCTCTCATGTTTCATATCTTACCCAAAGGCAATTCTGCAGTATGTCTTATTGCTGGAACCAGATAACCAAAAAAACAACTGCCGGACCAATTCTCAGGTAACCATTTATATGCCTTTTTCCCACAAATAAAATAACAGTTTTCTACTTTAGTACTAATATGCATTAGCCCTGCATGAAACATTTTCTGATCTATTATTGACAATTGTTTAAACAAAACAGGGTTTTGTCGTACTTCATTCAATGTTATTTTCATTGTGCTCAAATATGAATCATAGTTAGTATTACAAACAGTACCTCCACTTTTAACTTTAATGTAACACTTGTAGGATATCGTAATATTACAATTACTCCATCCTACTTGGAGGGTATCGTTTTTAAAAAGTACACGTAACAGGTAAAAATAATGCTATTTTGTCTTGTGATCTTACAGTTCCAGTGTCAAAAAGCAAATTTTCCCAAGTCTCATTTATCCCCAAAGGGATAGCGGACATTAACAGTCCTCCATATGCTGTAGGTATGGTGGTACAAACCCAGCAATTTGAAGTGTTCATAGTCTCTGCATATACACGTTTCATGGCTAGGTATGTGTTAAAATTTGGATGCCAGTCTATAGACATTTCATCACGCCTTTTCACTTTCACTTGCATGGTTGTTTGTAGGATAACCCACAACAAGAGGAAAATTGTCACAATAATAGTCAATAAATGCATACTCAACAAAATGATTATGCAACATCTCTGGGGTTGATCTAAGTTCTTATTCGCTTTGTTTTTGGCCATCTTGGTCTGGTTGTGTATCAGTCACAAAGTTTTTATCAAGTTGAAAGTTCTTTACTGGTTTACAATGTGTCAAATGAACCCAGCCACTCTAACTGCAGTAGGCTAACAAAACCTGGTATGGACCTTCCCACTTTGGACTCGCCTAGTTTTTCCTTTTCGTCACTTTCAGCCACACCCAACTTCCAGAGCCCATGACTGCTTCCACCGGTCTGGTCTGTTCCTTATCTGAAAGAGAGTTAATCTGCAAAACAGACTTATTCATTAACAATTTCTTCATATACTCTGCTAACGAACTGTCAGCCTCTTGTTCTGCAGGCATGAGAGCTTTCCACTGAGGCACATAGTATGCTCTCCCAAAAACCATTTCAAAGGGAGTCAGACCCTTTACATTTGGAACCGTTCTCATACTCAGCAGTGCCAAAGGCAGACAGTGTATCCAGTTCTTTTGGGTCTCCTCAACTAACTCTTAATTTATTTTTAAGGGTTCCATTGTACCTTTCCACCAGTCCTGCTGACTGTGGGTGGTAGGCACAGTGGTTCTTTAAGGAGATACCAAAAAATCTCCCAAGTTGCTGGATCATTTGGTTGACAAAATGTGTACCATTGTCACTATAAATCCTCTCTGGAATGCCAAATCTAGGGATCACTTCTTTTATCAGGGTTTTGCTACTGTTGCTGCATCTGGCTTCTACCCATTTAGAAAACATGTCTACAATAACTAAACAGTATTTTTTCCCTTCACACTTACTTAATTCTATGAAATCCATACAAATAGTATGGAACGGATATGGTGGTATAGGAAAACTTCCTTGCTTGGTTTTAAATGCAAAACCACGACTGTTGAGTAAAAAACCTTTATGTAGACACCACAAAGCTTTCAGGTTAAACAACCCTTTCTCAATGCATAACATAAGGTATAATAAACACGCCTATTTATATACATAATGACTATCATATGACTTGCAGCCACAATCACATGATAAGTAAAGTGCAATAAATATATACAAAATATTTAATAACATATGAAATATAAACTTTAAAATATACACTTTAAAATATACTTTAAGATATATGGAAAATATACCTTAAGATATATAAAATTTATTTTAATCTAGTGTGTTGTATCTTTGTCAGAATAGGTTTTAGTGATACACTAGCATTTAAACCTGAAAGTCTCACTATCTATTCATACTCCTTGAGGTCTAGGAGGTTTACCAGGTCAATTATTCTAAACTTATAACTATGATTAGTTTCATGAGCTTGTATATGTATTTTCATTGCATAGTCTAATATTAGACTTATGCTCTATGATTCTCTGCCCACATAGAATGATGGGCATGTCTCAAGTAAACTACATGATTAGAATTTGAATATTTTCTATCAGACTGATGTGATTTGTTGTTTACATACTTAAATATATCCCCATAATTCCTACATTATTAAAGTCCTTAAACCCTAATATACATTTTAATTTACTATCAGTTTAATTTCTTCTTGCGCTAGTAAGACCTTCCATTATTTAGTTATTATATTTCTAATGGCATATGTCATAGGATATAACATGTTGTTTAACATTTAAGAGCAAATTCATGGGATAACCACTTGGTTTCATCAATCTGTTTTAAGAACACCTCATTCATAGTGTTAAGTCTACTAGTCCCTTTTTTAAACACCATTGTTTCAATATCATTATTAAACTTTAACAGTGATGTCCAAAAATTTATAGATTTATTTGAAACTTCTATCTTGAACTTCAGAAAATTGATAAAGCACAAGGTTGGTACGAGGCATTTGGTGTGCCCCCATTTTATACCTGTTTTGCTGTAGGTAGTAATTACTATCAAAAAGGGATAAAAAGGTTTAAATTCATTTCAGCGCTTTTTGACTGTTTTTTAATGCCCTTGTGCATGAATGTGATGTGGTCTGGGGTTATAACTGTACTATCCTCCATCCTCCCTTTTGAGACATGGCTCTGCCCATGGCTCAACAAATAAATAAATTAAAATAAATTAGATTTTTATATTTTTGAAATGTACAGTGTATTTTTTGGAAATCAAATTGCCATTTTGTTTTTTTTTTTTTTCTTTTCTTTTTTGTTGCTTTTGCCTGTGCCTTTAGCATTGTTGTCTAAATACTAAAAAATCTCTCAGGGTTGTAATTCCTAAAAAAAAAAATAAAGTTTCTGAGTCTGAGCTTGCTTTGCAGCTGCATCATCATCTCGCATTGCCTTTCAAAATCTTATCCTGTTGTTTTGTACATTTAACATTTACAAATAGCTACTTTGGTAGGTAACTGAATAGAACCCAAATAAAAAAAAAAAAAATAATTAAGTTTTGTGGTTTTCCCACTAGATGTCTCTATTTTTTTTTTTCCATTGTTGTTATAATACATGTACTGAAAAAAATACTGACTATCATCAGTATATATGTTTTTACACTTGTTTTTGCTACCCACAGATTCTTCCCTGTAGGACCCTTTGTGTGGTGTACTCCGCGGGAGTTGGAAGTAAAGCCTGTACCCATTGCAGCTGCACTACTGCTTTGCACAGTGTGAGCAAAAGATCGCGCCACTGGGTCCAATTGTGATGAATAGTCCTAAAACCAATAAAGAAGCAATCAACTGCTTCAACCTGCAGAAAGAAAGACATCATTTCTTTCTTGGTTGTTGGTTTGGCTTTGCAAAATTGTTGTTTTTCTTTTCCTCATCTAGTATATGTATAGTATCTAAAAGAAAGCATTGCTGATATCTACGTGGGTCTGACAACCGTAGGTGCTCTAGGTATCACTGCATTATTTACAGCTTGTAAATCTTGTACCATCTGCCATTTCCCATTTGCTTTAAAGTTTCGTAACTAATCTAGTTGTTGCGATTTTTTAAACAATTCCTGAGTCACACAGGAAATTGACTTCCTTTCCTCCACCATGATGATTTCTGACTTTCACTTGATGTATCTTTAAGTGGTAACTTATCTCATGCCTTGTAAATCTTCTAAAAAATTTTACAACTCAAACAAATGGTTTATATCTTTTGGAGACTTCAGGATAACGCGGAGGCAGACTAGCCTGTCCACATATATATATATATATATATATATATATATATATATATATATATGACAGTCTTTCACATAATATGCTACTTCTTTTATGTTATCAAAACTTACAAAATATCAGATTTCACCTCCTCCATATCACATGTCCTTAGCGATACTGATTGAGTTTCCCACCACAACACATTCATACAACAAAATGAGTGTCAATACTTATTATGACCTCCCTCAATAAAATGATCTGTAAACAGTTTTTGAACGCTGCATCACCTGTACAGTTCTCTAACCTCATTTTATTTACATCTTATGCCACAGTGATAAGTAGCTGACAGCTTGAATTTTGTCCAGAGTGCTGAGGAAAGTGCAGCAATGCCTGTCTCAGTTCTGCTGTTGGTGGCATTTCAAATTAAATTTGTCAGTTTTTACCTTAGGAAGTGAACTGCCATTAACTGCTACTAACTACTGCCAGTCAACAGAGCACAATGCCAAGTGGCATGCAAAGAATATAGAAAAAAATAAGGACACATTTTGAAACACGTACTTTACATGTACATTTCTGATGTTTCCTCAAGTCTGTTCTCTTGCTGAACTAACCTGCATGGATTTGAATGATCAAATCAGGGTATTAAGAACACTCATTTGAGATTATTTCCCATATTTGCCACATACACAGCCATATATTAACAAGAAGATAAAGCAGATTAAAGGTACTCAGACATGTGGCATTGCATCAAGTCACATTGAAAGTGCAATAGAAACAAGTTCTGAAAGTTATTTCTCTTTTGTCAGTACATATCTTGATTTGTGGGATATTGGCAACAGTTAGGATACTAGTCTACTCACCCAATATTAAGCAAAGAGTGCAAACGCTGCAGCTTTTTCCCTCTCTTTATTTAGGGTGCCTCATTCTCGTATCTAAGCTTTCCTATGAGTAATGCTATCTCATTTTCTCCATGATGAATGTACTACCTTGAATATGCACAACATTTCTTTCTAAGAGGCAGGAACAGCATTTGAATATTAGAAATGTTGTTCTCCTAAATCAGTCAATGTACTTTCAAACTTTTTCATTAGTCTCTTCTCCTGACACATCCTCAGTAAGTGTCTGTCTGTCTGACTGGATGGCTGGATGGATGGCTGGCTGGGTGGCTGGATGGCTCGTTAGCAAAAAAAAAAAACAAATCTCGGTTGTTTTGTTTGCGGCTGTAGAAGCGCTTAAAAGAAAGCGCTTCTACAGCCGTAATCTTTGCAGGGCTCTTCCTGTCCCAATCCCCACTTCTTTCATGAATTGCAGCCAATTGCTGCACGAATTAAAGAACCTGGACCTAACAGGCAGCAGCTTTGCCTGCAGGTCCAGGTTGGTGACATAACTGAATTGCCGTGGAAAAGCCAGAAGTAATTGCGGCTTTATCATGGCAATTCAGTGCGATTGAAAAGTGGGACTTTTCAAGTCCCACTACTTTGCACAGCAGGCAATGGGATGAGGCAGCTCAACCCATGAGTGTCCCGCTAACAATGAGATGGGTGGCAACTTTACCAACAAACTCTTTAGCTATTCAGCTCTTTAATTAAAATTAATAAAAGATGGAAAACCATAGTAACACATTGTAAAGTTAAGCGCTTTTCGTCTGGTTCTATGACCAGACTTCTTCAGACAAAAACAGCATATATATATATATATATATATATATATATATACACACACATATATATATATATATATATATATATATATATATTAGTTTGCACTTCCCTCCACCCACTAATTAACAATTGATTAGTTAATTAATCCACCAAATACAGTCCCTGACTTCTATACTTTATTCATTTAAAACAACTAGTACAACATTAAAGTTAGATGAATACACTCACTAGGAATGTAATCAACAGTTGGTGTACCACAAATTCAAGCATAAAATTACTTACATGTATAATTTTCATACATAATTTCAATAATCTAAACACTCCAAAATACCTAAATCAATTTTTAATAAATTAGATATATTTTAGATATATACAAATCACCTTGTACCCAATATTATTTACACTATAGAAATTTAGACCTAGATCCAAGAAAGTAAAAGTATACGCTGTTACATCCACTACTAATCTACATAAGACACTGGGTTAGCAATTACCATGCAATATACTATTAAGAACAAGATCACATAATGTATGCAAAGATTACTTATGCTAGTTAATTATCTAAATAAACTTTTCAGTTTTAATAAACATTGAATAGAGCAACTATCATTACTGCCAGGGAACTGACAGGCATCTAAACCAATCTGCCATATCAATTTTCTTTTTCTAATAATAGAGATCTAGGACCACCCCTAACCTCTCCAGCTATGTGGTCAATTACTCTAAACCTAAAACTGTGTGTGGGGTTAGTTTTAATATGGGCAGCTAATGCATTTTCCACCTTGCCTTTCTTAATATAGTACAGATGCTTGTACACTCACTCTCGCAGTCTACGATCAGTTTTTCCAACATAGAATGCGGGACATAAAATGCACTGAGCAAGATACACCACATAAGTAGTGTTACAATTATATTTACCTGACAAAGTCTTTTAACTACGATCCCTGATATTAAATGAGTACCCTATACTCATATGTTTCCAAAACTTACAGGATTCACATATACTCATTCCAGGATTCTTAATAACCTTGTGTTGTCTCATTTCTATGAAGTTTTTCAAATTCATACCTCTCTGAAAAGTAAAAGAGGGTTGTGGACCTAACAAAGTATGCAATTCCAAGTTATTGCTTAACAGGTCCCAGTTTTTCTTAATGATTGAAATAATGTGTCCACTTTCAGGACCATAAGTTAGAATAAATGACAAGGGAGACCTGTTAGCTTCCCAAATACTATTTAACTTATTATGTAATAAAGTTCTACCTTGTAATAATGGAATGTAAAAGCCATTAGTTCTTTTATAGGTCACTTCTTCCATCATTTCATTCAGAAGTTCCAATGGATAGCCTCTAGCTAAGAACATCTCAGCTATCTTATTACATTCTGTTATAAATTCACTTTCAATAGTTACCATCCTTGCGGCTCGGACCAATTGTTCTTTTATTACAGATTTCTTCTGGTGGTAAGGGTGGGAACTACTGAAATGTAAATAAGTATTTGAAAATGTATCTTTCCTAAAGATCCTAGCTGCTAATCTCTCCTGGAGTGAGTCCTTAAACACTTCAATGTGTAAGTATACTATGGATTCTGTATTAAATATATATGTAAAACTTAGAAATGTAGTTGTATGATTTAGATGTTCCACAAACCCTTCCACTTTCTCCAGGTTCTCTTTATACAAAATTAGAATATCATCTAAAAAACGTGTATAGAAAATAATTTTTCCTTTTAGATGACTATGGGAAAAATATATTCTCTTTCCCTGAGAGCCATTACTGAATTTACAAAGCTGGCCCCACATGGGGGACCCCATCACCACCCCAATGTTTTGTACATATAGTTGGTCATCAAAAATGAAATAGCTGTTTGTTAAAACAATGTCCAATAGAATGTTCACTAAATCTCTCTTTCAAGAGCTCCTTTCATGTGCAAAAATTGAAGGACAAAATCAATACCTTTGTCTTGGGGGATGGACGTATAGAAGTCCCTAACGTCTATAGTTAAAACGTTGAAACTGCCCTCCAATACTAATGAGTTTAACTTACTTAAGCATGACCACGAGTCTTTACATATCTGTTCCTCACTTATAAGGAATTTTTTCAAAATGTTGTCAATTACTTTAGCTAAAGGGTAAGCTGCACTCTGGCGGGCATCGACTAAAGGCCTCATAGGTGGATCTGATAGGGATTTGTGAATTTTCCGTAACCCAAATAAAGATGGAGTCCTTGGGGCTGACATAGTTAAATAGTTCAACATAGATAAATCTATGAGTTGTTCAATGAACAAGTCATTTAAATGTTCTTTAATTCTCCTGTAAGCTGTGTTAAATTCATTTAAACTAACTTTAATATATGTGTCAGTATTCAACAAGGAATCCATCTTTTGGGTATACCAATCTTGCCTCATAACAACTAGTCCACCACCTTTGTCGGGTTTAAATGTTCTTATGGGTAGATGACAAAATTCAATAAAGGCTGCCCAATCATTCTTCTCTACATTTTTAACCTGGTTCCTTTTCTCTATATATAGTTTCCTAAAGTCTATTTCACAAATGTTCTCGAATGTTGCTAACAAAGGATGACTAATGGGATTAAAGGTGCTGGGAATATGATATTCCAATACACCAGTGTGTTCTCCTTTAAACAACACTTGCAGGTTTAATTTCCTAATATATTGTTTAAAGTCCAAATTGTATGTACAATATCCATGGTTTCAGTAGGTACAAATGAAAGTCCCTTCGCTAACAACTCGACTACACTATATATATATATATATATATATATATATATATATATATATATATATATATATATTAGTTTGCACTTCCCTCCACCCCCTAATTAAACAATTGACTAGTTAATTAATCCACCAAATACAGTCTCTGACTTCTACACTTCATTCATTTAAAACAACTAGTACAACATTAAATTTAGATGAATACACTCACTAGGAATGTAATCAACAGTTGCTGTACCACAAATTCAAGCATCTTTATTTGGGTTACCGAAAATTCACAAATCCCTATCAGATCCACCTGTGAGGCCTTTAGTCGATGCCCGCCAGAGTGTAACTTACTCTTTAGCTAAAGTAATTGACAGCATTTTAAAAAAATACCTTATAAGTGAGGAACAGATATGTAAAGACTCGTGGTCATGCTTAAGTAAGTTAAACTCATTAGTATTGGAGAGCAGTTTCAACGTTTTAACTATAGATGTTAGGGACTTGTATACGTCCATCCCCCAAGACGAAGGTATTGATTTTGTCCTTTGATTTTTGCACATGAAAGGAGCTTTTGAAAGAGAGATCTAGTGAACATTCTATTGGACATTGTTTTAACAAACAACTGTTTCATTTTTGATGACCAACTATACGTACAAAAAATTGGGGTGGGGATGGGGTCCCCATGTGGGGCCAGCTTCTCAAATTCAGTAATGGCTGTCTGGGAGAGAGAATACATTTTTCCCATAGTCATCTAAAAGAAAAAAATATTTTCTATACACGTTTTTTTAGATGATATTCTAATTTTGTATAAAGAGAACCTGGAGGAAGTGGAAGGGTTTGTGGAACATCTAAATCATACAACTACATTTCTAAGTTTTACATATACATTTAATACAGAATCCATAGTATACTTAGACATTGAAGTGTTTAAGGACTCACTCCAGGAGAGATTAGCAGCTAGGATCTTTAGGAAAGATACATTTTCATATACTTATTTACATTTCAGTAGTTCCCACCCTTACCACCAGAAGAAATCTGTAATAAAAGAACAATTGGTCCGAGCCGCAAGGATGGTAACTATTGAAAGTGAATTTATAACAGAATGTAATAAGATAGCTGAGATGTTCTTAGCTAGAGGCTATCCATGGGAACTTGTGAATGAAATGATGGAAGAAGTGACCTATAAAAGAACTAATGGCTTTTACATTCCACTATTACAAGGTAGAACTTTATTACATAATAAGTTAAATAGTATTTGGGAAGCTAACAGGTCTCCCTTGCAATTTATTCTAACTTATGGTCCTGAAAGTGGACACATTATTTCAATCATTAAGAAAAACTGGGACCTGTTAAGCAATAACTTGGAAATGAGTACTTTGTTAGGTCCACAACCCTCTTTTACTTTTAAGAGAGGTATGAATTTGAAAAATTTCATAGAAATGAAACAGCACAAGGTTATTAAGACTCCTGGAATGAGTAAATGTGAATCCTGTAAGTTTTGGAAACATATGAGTATAGGGTACTCATTTAATATGAGGCATCATAGTTATAAGACTTTGTCAGTTAAATATAATTGTAACACTACTTATATGGTGTATCATGCTCAGTGCATTTTATGTCTCGCATTCTACAATGGAAAAACTGATCATAGACTGCAGGAGTGAGTGTACAAGCATCTTTACAATATTAAGAAAGGCAAGGTGGAAAATGCATTAACCACCCATATTAAAACTAACCCCACCCACACCCTGGGATTCATGAAGCACGGCGCAAGGATGGTTTTAGCATTGCGCCGAGCATCCTCCTTACAGATGGTGCAACAGCGCCACATGAATATTTATGAGGGCGCGCTGCTGCACCCTTGACGTGCACAGGAAATGTGTGCAAGTGCAGGGGACATGTTTAAGTGCTCTACGGATGAATAAACATGCACCCACAGTTGCACAACCTACTATGCTTACTATTAGAGCCCGCTTCTAATAGTAAGCAATTAAGTCAGTGTCCGTGGATACTGAAATGTATGCTAAGCATACAAGAGTGTACATGAACACTGAAATAAACTCAAAGTAGTAAACACACAAGCACGTAGTGGAATGTTGAGCCCTGTCCCTAGAACTATCACAATTAGATTCCCCCGTGTCCCTATTTTATATTTGTATTGCTTCAGTATTGAAAGTGTAAGCGAAGCGCGGTGTGTTTGCGCGTCGCCGCCCCATGCTTAGCGTAGCTTACACATCAAAATCAGCCAAATAGAAAAGAACATGCAGAATCAACATTAACGTCAATAGTGTAGTGGTTAGAGCATCCACCTAATGAACAGGGATGCACGATTTGAGTCCCACTATAGCACATATCATTTTCCATGTGGAATGTGTATATGAACATATTTATGCATCCTTTTGCTGTATAACCTACATAATAACATGTAAATGTGAACTGGAGTACTGCATGAAATGTTTAACTAATGTCATTCAATGAAAGTGATAGTGTCATAATGAATAAGGCACCAGTAAGCAGGTGTAAGCACAAATAAGCAGTAGTAAACATATATAAGTACCAGTAAGCAAGTCTAAGTGTGTTTGCACAGGTGTAAGCAGTGCCCACACACATTAAGCATAGTAGAAGCTAACCGAATTTAACAAACTGTAATTGGAAGATAGCACAGCCTACCGTCGTGCAAACATGCACACACCTGCTCACAACTGCTTAAAAGTGCTTTAATCACTCTGTATCCAATGGCCCTTGTTCTGGCAGCAACAAAATAAATGGCCTCTGCAAAGGCAAACCCAGGACCCTGCACACCACAGCCAATGTGATTTACAACTAAGCCATTGCAGATATACATAAATCTGATGTTATCACAAACATATCATTCCGCACAGTCATGCAACAGCATAGGAAATGTATATAATTATGTAGATGCATGTGCATGTGTATGTACAGATATATAATACATATATATATATATATATATATATATATATATATATATATATATATATATATATATATATAAAAGGAATGAATGTCGTGACAATAAAGCATACAAAAAGAATGAGAAGGGAATCAACAGCAACCCCAGTATTATTTAGTGCTGTCAGCTTATGTTATATCAAGCTGGGCAGGAGTGAGCAAATAACTGCTACCCAAACCACAGGCAGGACACTACCAGTGGAAGCAACACTGTCGATCTGCTAAGTCTACTTTATAAACAATCACAGGGTAGTCCCTGGTGGGACTACCCAAAAATTGCTAGGCAGTGTGGACTTCAGACCATTACACAAGCAAGGGCAGGTATGTTCAAGGACCAAATGGTGGGAGACCCTGATGATACATTGGTTGGGACAACATGCATGTAGGGTCTCTAATGCTGGGGAGAGGGCAATGTGTGGAGGTGTGTCATGGCTGTGATAGCAACTGGACAATGGATGGTTGGCATGTATGTCGAACTTGGGTGGGGTGGAGGAACCATGGGTATGAAATTATGGATCCAGGCGTGTCAGGGTTGGATGATTTGGTTCTAATTGGACCACCCTGTGGAGGTCAGCGAGTTTGTTACAAGTATATATGCATACACACATGCATACATCTATATGTAGAAGTACATTCCCTGTAACTCATTCATTCCTTTTGCAGGCATAAATAACATGAAAGTGCCCCTACAAACCTCGACAGTAGATAGAATAATAGGTTGTGCATAAGAGGGAAGAGACGAATCTGCAAACATGCAGAAGTGTGTAGATTGTCCCAAGTCAGTGCTGTTCTCAAAAAATCAAATGTGAGGACTTTCTCACACATGGAATCATTCCTGTGATCTGCTTGCTATGGCAACGCCAATCACTAAACCGGAGCTATTTGTAATATAATTTCACCGAACACATGCATTATAGCTGTCATGTGTAATGTGTGCATTACCACATAGTCATACTTATTAATTTATTGTAGTGTCATGTTAACGGGAGTAATGATGTAATGAAGTATAGAGTCTAATCTTGAAATAAAGACGTGTGTCCCAGGTGGGACAACCCAAAATTTGTGAATAGTGTCCTATTGATCACTCATTTCACCAATGTGTGTGGACTAACCTTTTGGGATGTCTGAGGATACGTGGAATGAGTCAACCCATGGTATGTTTCCTCTGTCTGGCTGGAGGGGGGGGAGGTCATGCTACGTGTTACATGTTTCTTGCTTGGGCCCCTCACTTCCATTGGCATAGCCTGTGAACATATGTCATTCTTGTGTGCTGTTTCCTGTCATAGCTGTATATCTCTGTATATCTACACATACACACACACACACAGACACACACACACACACACACACACACACACACACACACACATGCATATAGATATAGATATATATATAATAAGATAGCAGGAGCAGGGAGTGGCCAATGTGTACTGGTGTGGATACACCGTGTATCCAACTGGAGAATAGGTTCATAGGTTCATAGGTAGGTTCTAGGCTATTGGCCCTAGGGCCTATATAAGCCTAGCCAAAAAAATGTACCCTGGCTTTCGCCACCCAAGAAAATTATTTTCCTGTGCCCCTGTCGAGCAGAGCCACAGAAGTGATCCCTGGGGTGAATTTCCCATTTCCCTATCCAATCATCAAGATTTTTCTTGAAGAGTGCTAATGAGGAGCTCTGTTTGACATAGATAGGTAGTCTGTTCCAGAGTATGGGAAGTCTCTGGGACAGGAATCTATCCCTTCAGCATGTTCTGTTTATTGTGGTGACAAGGTTTAGGTCCCTAGAGCGTGTAGCTCAGAGGGATTGGAATTTCTTTAAGTGGAGCATATCCAACAGCTCTGGGTTTGACATAGCTTTGTTTGTTAGGCAGAGATCGCCCCTGAGTAGGCGATATGTGATGGAGTAAAGCTGTAGTTTTTTGAGACGGTCTGCATAGGGCATCTGTTTGAGGCCAGTAATCCTCTTTGTGAGGTATTTCTGTGGTCTTTCCAGTTGTTGTAGATGTCTTGTGAGGTACATACCAAAAGGGGCGTTGTACTCTATAATGGGTCTAATGAGTGATGAGTAGAGGGGAACAATGACCTCTTTTTTTCAGGATGAGAATCCTTTTGTGATGAGATGAGTCGCGTAGAAGGATTTCCTGACCACTGATTATCAAAGGAGAGACTACTGTCCACCTGTGTCCCAAGGTCTCTTATCACATTTTCGGCATTAAGTAGACTACCAGCTATGTGGTAGTTCATGGGTACAGAGTTTTTACCAAAGGGGATGACAATACACGTTTGGATGACTGCTGTGTCAGTGTAGTGTTGGGGTGGGTGTTTTGGGAACTAGGATCCATGGGTATATGGGTATATATGCAAATGAAGCAGCACAGCAATAGTGTAGTGGTTAGAGCATCCACCTAATGAACAGATATTTCCGTTCCGAATCTCACTGCAGCACATACCATTTTCCATTGGTAATCTGTTTATGAACATATTTTGACATCTGTCTGCTTTATAACCTGCATAATAACAATTAAAAGTGAAAAAAAAACAAAGAAATCCAAACAGATAAACCACCACTCAACACTTAAGATAAGAAAAAATAATAAAACAGCCACCAAAGACTAAACACAGGTCTTCACTATTTCAATAAAACACAGAACCAAATAACTAAGTGCTTTCACCAGGCATAAATCGCTGGCCAGCGGTTTATGCCTGGTGAAAGCGCTTAGTTATTTGATTCTGTGTTTTATTAAAATAGTGAAGATCTACGTTTAGTCCTTGGTGGCTGTTTTATTACTGTTTTCGTAATTTAACAATTAAAAATGAACTGGAGCGAAGTGTCAGTGTCATAATGAATAAGGCACTAGTAAGCAGGTTTAAGCATAAATAAGCAGTAGTAAACATATATAAGCACCAGTAAGCGTGTTTAAGTGCGTTTGCGCGGGGGTATGCATTGCCTTACAGACATATATATATATATATATATATATATATATATATATATATATATATATATATATATATGTGTGTGTGTGTGTGTGTGTGTGTGCATGTGTGTGTGTGTGTGTGTGTGTGTGTGTGTGTGTGTGTGTGTGTGTGTGTGTGTGTGTATGCGTAGATATACACAGATATACAGCTATGACAGGAAACAGCACACAAGAATGACATATGTTCACAGGCTATGCCAATGGAAGTGAGGGGCCCAAGCAAGAAACATGTAACATGTAGCATGACCCCCTCCAGCCAGACAGAGGAAACATACACACAAACCCACAAACAATGTAAATAGTCCACTGCTCCCCAGACCACAGGCAGGATACAACCGGGGGGGGGGGCAGAGTGCACCCGTGATATCTAATCTTGGAACAGACAGGACCGTCCCTTGCGGGACGCCCCAAAAATCGACATATAACCAAAGGAAGCCGATATGATGACCATTCTGGATGGGATGTGTACATACCCGGAATACAAGGGTGGGAAAGCCTGATGACCCATGGGTAGAGACAATGTACAACATGGGTCCCATGAAGTGGAGAGTAGGCAGCGTGTAATGGTGTGTTCAGATCCGACCTACACCCAGAGTAAGGATGGGTGCAGTAGAGGAGGTGCGGGTGGGGGAACTATCGGTAGCTAGTTATGTGTCTAGGTGTGCAGGTGTTGGCTGATGTGGGCCTATACGGACAGCCCCAGGGATGTGAGAAAAAGTGTTCATTGGGCAGAGGCATTGCCCAATGAGCAGCCACACCCACTACGAGTCCCACTGCAGCAAAGTCTAATCTACATGGCAGAGAACGGAATAACCAGATGTAGATGTATATATGTAGAGGAATATGTGTGCATATCTACCCATAGCGACATGGAGATATACCTCTCCTTCTCCGTAGTACAAATGTATACATACAGAGACAGAATACATATACATACCCACATATAGATATATACATATACAGACACCCATACACCCATATGTTGTTAGATATACATAGACAGCAATATATAAATATATACATGTATGCATTCATATACAGATATATCTGTATATAGTAATGTAGATATATATATACATATATATATCTATATATCTATCTATATATATATATATATATATATATATATATGTGTGTGTGGGTGTGGGTGTGTGTGTGTGTGTGTGTGTGTGTGTGTGTGTGTGTGTGTGTGTGTGTGTGTGTAAATATAAACATTTAAATGACTATGATATGATACAGCAGTTATGAATTACATATGTTCACAGGCCGTGCAAATCGGGGTGAGGGGTCCAATCAACAAATGTGTAACACGTAGCATCAACCATCCCCACCTAGACAGGTGAAACATACAAACACATGATACAAGTAAACACACCACTGCTTCCCAGACCACAGGCAGGATACTACCAGTGGGAGAGACCTGCCAGGTCTAATCTTGAAATAAAGGCATCAATGTCCCTTGTGGGACACCCCAAAAATTACTGATCATCGGAGTCAGTCCTTGTAATGATTCATCAAACTAAGCTGTAGACGTACATGGACCAGTAGGTTGTGCAAGCCTGATAACCCATGGGTCAACGCAAAGTACAACATGGGTCCTGACATGTGGAGAGTGGGCACTGTGTAGTGGTATGGTTAGACCCCTCCCGCACCCACAGTAAGGGCAAGTGCTGTAGAGTAGGGGCAGGTGGTGGAACTATGGGTATGCAATTATTGGCTTAGGCATGCAGGTGTTGGCTGGTGCAGTTGTATTAGGACCACCCTGGGGATGTAAGTAATATTCTGAAATGGGCAGAGCTTACGCCTATACCTCTCAACCCCTAAGAGCAAAACCACTGGACAGAACATAAACTGTTGGGGGAACAAATAGGGACAGAAAGCCCATATTCCACTTACAACCTTAGAAAGCTGATAGAATAATAGATATGCATTAGCATGACTCAGCTGAAGGATGTGGGGTCCTAAACCCAATTACTTGTCTGTATTTAATGGTGTCAGTTCCCAGGTATTTGCCAGATAGGTGCAGTTTGTAAAAGGAACATACCAATAGTATGAAGCAAACTCTGGACAGGCCGTGGAATCTGTACAGTCGACCGGCATGGTTACGCCTAATGGGCAGCCATTCCTGATATGGGTCCCACCGCAGACCATCCAGTTTAAATGGCTAAGTATGGTATGATCATATGTGTCATTGCATAACCCACTACACAACATCTATGAACACATGGTCACAACACCCCACTGTAGGCCTGTAAACCAATGTAATAGGCATCACAAGGTATTATTGTAGTCCTCACCCCCACCCAGGGGTTTGAGTGTCAGATGCAAACACCAAATGCAGTGCATTTGCAAGTTTGGGAGCAAGTGGGTGTAAGCCTGTTTGGCTGCTGGTATGCGAGTATCCCACTGGTGAAGCAATGCAGAGGCTAACTGAGTGTAAGAAACTGTAACCGGAGGTTAGCATTGCTTAGGTCCAAGCAAATCCACTCACACCTGCTCAATCACTCTCTACCCAAGAGCTCGTGTTCTGGCCAGCAACAAAATGAACAGCCTCTGAAAGGCTAGAACTCAGTACCCTGTACATCACAGTCACAGTAGTTAACCACTACGCCATGATAGCGATACATATAAAGGAGGTATCAGCAACCTAATCCTCACCACAGGGAAATCAAATCAAACATGTGAACTGAATCTATGTACAGTGTAATGTTCTATAACCTGCCACAGACCACATATATGTGAATTGGAGTACTGCAGTAAACATAGAGTTGAAGTGTCACTGTAATAAAGTTATGAAGTCCCCAGGACCCCATACAGTGTATGTACACATGAATGATGGATACCAGATACATATATAACCTGTAATGAATAAGCCATAGCTTAGCCTTTTTGAAACTGGCCAATTACGGAAAAGTGCGGGAATCCGGCCCTACTTAAACCGAAGAGGAGGGAATATGGCTCATAACTGGTTGTAGCATCCCCCTGGAGGCAGAATGGCTGGAGTGGGAGAAGGCACTCACTTTAGAGTGCAGTGCTGGGGAATCCAGGAGTCCAAATTCATGGTATGGCTCCTGGTAAAGCACCATGACAGGAGACTACTGCAGGGCCAGTACCAGGGCTCGCAGTACAAAATGGAGGCCTGAGACAGTCTCGACCGTGACCTCACTAGTGCCACAGGTATCCCCCGGACTGGTGAGCAGGTCAGGCACCACCATGCAGACCTGAAGTGGCGGAGGGGGGATGTCCTAGAACAGTGGATCCAGGAAGCAAGGCAGATGCAGAATGCCCCAGAACTGAGTAAGTACTCCTTCCACTAAGTAGTTAATAATTGCCTAGCTTGTGTATACTATGGATAGGTATGGCTAAATATCACTGTACGTCTCTGATAGCTGCAGATGAGAGTGCTGCAAACCAGCAAGCCTGTAATGCGAGGCTGCAAAGGATGTGTTGTGAGGCAGGTTAGAAAATAGCCTGCATGTACTGTCATAACAAATAAATGTAAGTGCCTCAGAAAGTGTTGTACCAGTATGCAGATTTGTGTAATATGCTGCGAATAAAGGTGCAACCCCTGCATTGCTTCTGTTTACTCTGCAGTCATATGTTGTTGTACTGTTACAGTTATTAAATAGTACTGTTGTAGTAAGCAGTGTTACCCACACTGTGGTATGCAGATAAAATGTGTATGAAGTGCTGTATAATAATGTTGGAAGTGCAAACAGGTCAGTCATATTAGACTAAATACATTGCAAAGCCTCACAGCAATTGCCTGATAGCATAGTGTACAGTGATCTTAACTGTAATGCTTTTGTCACACACAGCAGGGCTTTGGATCCCAGGAGCGCCAGTGAGTTGTATGCATAATCATTCCACACAACTGCACACAGTTTGTTAGAATGTTCAGAGAGAAAGCTGTATGCATATATATATATATACTTAACAACTGTACAGATTATGCTAGAATGCTCAAATAGAAAGTGGTATGCATATTTATACCCCTCAACTGTTCCAATCTGCCCAGTATGTCCTGATAAATGGTCCACATCACCTGCCTTTTGCCCTGTTCCCCTGACAAATTAGTGTGATGATCCAAGAAATGTAGGCAGTTGTAAATGACACATAACTGATAGTCAAACTTGTACATAGTCAGAGAATGTACATGCAAACATACCTGTCACACCAGCATCTCACCCAAAGTGTATGACAGCAGTCAGCAGTCTCCAAACATGTTGAATTACACCTGCATCTTGTCAAGCCTGTATGTAAGACACAGGTCCCGTACATACTAATCTACAAACATACCATTGTACAATATAACGCTATTGGGTAGTGTAATAATACATGTAAGGGACAGACCACTGCAGTGACTATGAATGTTGTGCAAACTACAAGGATTTATTAGTTGTTAATTGAACTCTCTCTCTCTCACCTCTACCATATGTGCAAAAATAACCGATTTACACAACTTATTTGATATGTCTACACTCCTAACCTTTGTTGGGACATATGTCCTATTGGTTTATAAATATTTACATCTGTTTCTATGCATGTGCCATGTTAAAATACCCCCATATTGGTGTCCTGTTGCCATCAATGAAACCTGCATGTTGTTGTAATGGCCACTGTTTACCCATATATGCATGTGTTCTGCAACTATTTTATATCTGTTGCCCTGAGTAATGGGAATACCTATGCATGCTGTTATAACTAATCGTGAATGCTGTTGACTATTACTAACCCATATCTGCCTTAAACATGTTACAACATAGCTTGAATGGGAAGGCCGGTCCCAGCGGACCCACCTGTCCCACCTCAGTTGGCCATGGCACCGGGCACCAGCACATCTGGGACCCAGCCTGGGACCTCCTTGTCTGTTGGCCCTGCACCACCTTTGGGTGGAACCGCTGCAGGGGATGGGGCTCGGCCCCTCCTGGGAGCGGGAATGGACAGGAACCTGTCACCCATGGTACGGTCCAGGCCATGGTACATAGGGAGCTCGATAGAGAGATTCGAGACCACCTTTGCCAGCTTGAGGGCTAAGTGGCACAACTAGAGGGTGAGCCTGCCCCTCCTACACAGCTCCCAGCACAGTCACCTTCTGGGCTGTGAAGGTGCAGTGGTGACTGCCCATGTGTGGGGACCTCAGTCCCACTGTATCCATCTGTGGGCTCATGGGCTTGTGACTTCCAAACACCCCCCCACATGTGTCATATACAGCCCCTGTATGCGTCTTGTTTGTCTTGTCTGTCATCCTACCCAACCTAATCCTACCTGATCATACCTACTCTTCTTCTCCAACACCCCACTTTCACCTAAAAGTGAAAGAAAATAAGGGCAATCTGTTCCCGCAAAAAAAGCACGCCCCATACAAAGCTGTCCATTTTGCACACGTGTCCACTGGACACATGTAAACATTTCTAATTGGCATCACAACATACTATTGTTGTCCTCACCCCTCTCTCAGGGTTGTGAATATCCAAATGTACTGCCAAATTTATTGCATATGTACAGCAGCCATTGCTGTAGAAGAAATGGACAGCTATGGACCTTCCCTACACCCTTCCTGCACATCCCTAGCTACCTTGCCTACTGCCTTTCCCTCTTTGTGCCCCTTTTTCATCACTATCCTATCACCCCTTTTTTCTTTTCTTTTAAATAAATTAGCATGGGGGTAAGCGGTAGTAAGCACATTTAAGCAGCAGTGAGCGGGTTACAGCCTCTTTGTGCAGGGGTAAGCACTGCCTACACAGGTTAAGCAATCAAGAAGGTAACTGAGTGTAAGGAACTGTAACCAAAAGTAACCACTGCTTACCGTCAAGCAAACCCACGCACACCCGCTCACAACTGCTTAAAAGTGCCTTAATCACTCCATATCCAATGGCCCTTGTTCTGCCCAGCAACAAAATAAACGGCCGCTGTAAGGCTCAAAACCAGGGCCTTGCACACCACAGTCAGTGTAATTTACCACTAAGCCATGGCAGATATACAGACATCGGATGTTATCACAAACATAGCATCCAGCACAGTTATTCAACAGTATAGGAAATGTATTCCATTATGTAGCTGTATGTGTCTGTGTTTATTTCCAGATATATATACATACATAGCTATAGATATATATAGATATATCAAGAACATAACATGTGACAACAAAGCAGTAAAAAAGAATGAAAAGGGAAACACCAGCAACTCCTGTATTATGTAGTGGTGTTGTCCTATGTAATATCAAGACTCCCTCAGACAGACGTGTCATTAATACATGCAAACATTAAATAAATTACTTTGAGCATTTCATTTACATTAACAAAACAGTTCCTGTCCAATCATTATGTGAGAACAGTAATCTTTCAAGGTGCTGTGTGCAACATCATCATCATTAAAAAGTTAAATGGAGTAACCATAGAGGGACCAGTAGTGTCGTGTGTACAATGGGGTTGTCTGTATCATGTGTACCTGGAACCTTTAGGAGTCATGTGCATACCAGGATCATGTGCCTGAGAGAGAGGTGAGGACAACAGTAGTATGTTGTGATGCAAATTAAAAAGGTTACATGTGTCCAGTGGACATGTGTGTGAAATAGACAGCTATGTATGGGGCAAAAGTTGTTCTGGGAGCAGATTGGCCTTTTGTTTCTGTTTTCGTAAGGTGAGAGTGGGATGTTGGGGAAGGAGAGTAGGTATGCTCATAGACGATAGGTTGGGTAGGATGACAGACAAGACAGCATACAGGGGCAGTATATGACACATGTGGGGGGATACACCTTGGACGGGGAGGGGTGTTTGGCAGTCACAAGCCCATGAGCCTCCAAATGGAAACAGTGGGACGGAGGTCCCCACCCATGGGCAGCCACCACTGCACCATCACAGCCGCAAAGGTGGCTGTGCTGGGGCTGTCTAGGAGAGGCAGGCTTACCCTCTAAATGTGACACTCTGCCCTTGAGCTGGTGTAGCTGGCCTCGAAACCCCTTATTGAGCCCCCTACACACCACGGCCTGGACTGTACAATGGCTGATAAGATCCTGTCTGGACCTGCTCCCAGAGGGGCAGGCCCCATCCTCAGTGGTGATTCCAACAGAAGCTGGTGCAGAGCCAACAGAGGTGGAGGTCCAAGGCTGGGCCCCAGACGTGCTGGTGCCCGGTGCCATGGCCAGCTGAAGTGGGACAGATGGTTCTGCCGGACCTCCAATCCCATACAGCCTATGGTGTTGCAGTTTTAACACAGATAAGGCTTAGTAATAGTCAACAGCATTCAGGATTACTTATAACAGCATACATAGATATTACCATCAACCCAAGACAACAGATGTCATACATTTGCAGAGGGAGCACAACACATGCACATATACTGCATAACATCTGTCCAAAGCGTAGATGACTTGTGACTGCAGATATAAACAGTAGCCCACTATTGGCATGTCACTGTGATAACTTCAGACAGTGACTGTCATACCACAGTTTCATGTGACGTATGTCCAATCAGGGATGCGATGGCAGTAACTCTCATCACTGTCACCATGTACTGACTGCAATCCTCACACTATGCTTCTGCAGTTCACAGATGTGTGTTCTGTGAGTAACACAAGAAACAAATGGATCCACCCACTGACCAGTCCAGAGATGACGCTACAGATGGGGGTTTCCTCACAAACAGAGCACTGTCTTGTCAGCTATTAAAACTAGCCATTACCACACACAACTTGTTAAACTGGCAGTAGTCTGAATGAAGCATAGCTACACTTACATGCTGTAGTCATGTCTGGCACATCACCTTCCCATCTTTAGGCTATTTTCCACTGTGTATGTTGTTTGAGGAATATCCAGATTTCATCTATGATGCTGTTTACCAAACACCAGATCCAGGTTCCACTCACAGCGACTATTATGGGCAAACACCAACATGATGTTCCTAGATATTGTACTGTGTTTCCATGCAGGTGGCTATGGGAATGTCACCACAGCTGTTCCACATGCAATCAGCTAAAGAAGGATGGCAATAGGTACAAAGGCCATCACCTGATCATGACCATCACTTACAAAACACAAGCTGCTGCTGAGCAGGTGTACATCTCCACATCCACCAGAGAGTGTGTGTGAGGGACAGACAGAGGCAAAGTACATCAGAGAAGGGCTGGGAGACTAAAACCTAAGCATCGTCTGTCATACACCTACCAGTACAGGGGTTCAAACCCCTGACTGACTTGCCATTATTATTAGAAGTGCATGCAGTTACTCCATGTGCCACATAGCTGACATGGTGCTGTGCTGTAAGAACATATATGTGTGTTGGTGAGCAACATCTCGAACAGAGATACAGTAGACATACATTAGATGTAGCACATATGGCTGTCCACATGAACAGATGTCATTGTCAACACAACCACACTCTCTAAGGGACTCAGACACACTGGCACACTTTGGCAGGCTCACAAATACACTTCCTAACTACTTAGTTTGTCACACTACAGTAATGCACAGGTATTACATGGACCACAGGGGTTATCTTGAGGTTCTATGGGCTAGGGCATGTGAACATGTCTGACATCAGTCAGTATACCAATGGGAGTTATACTGGGTGTGACTGTGGTTGGGAACATCATACCCCACATGCAGACACAAGGTGCCAGTACTGACATGCATGTGTGCATTGCTTCATGGGTGTGTAGTGGTTGGCTGTGCAAGATGGCTGTACAAGGCTGGGTGAGGGGTAATCCTTGGCATCAGGCCACCTGACAATGGTCTGCAGTGTGGTTCAGGGGTGTAGTGTCTGCAATGTCCCACACAGATGGGTATTGTATTAACTGTCCTGTCATCCTGGTTACCATTGTGTGTGGTCATTGTTTTGCAATGCATGCCATGTCTGTGTTTGATAGTCATTGACATAGACATTGCCTGGGATGTACACATCCCACATTAATGTACAGTGACATGTTTAAGTGTACCTGGTTTGCCTGGCATATGTTGTGTACACAGACTGTTATCATCAGATGTGCCAATCCTGGCCTGGTGTGGCAGGACCTGCTAATAGACAGCAGGTTGACACTGCACCTGCATTGATAGCATGATGCAGGTATTCCCTGGTGTCAGTGGCATCTGTCCATACAGGGCATGTGTGTAAGGCATTGTATGCCCTTTGTGGATCACATTTGATGGCACCACATATGTTGCAGGCGTCTAGTGGGGAACATATAGCGAAGGCGCATTGTCTGCAAGTATGTGCCTATTGTACTGGTAGACAGGGTGCCAGGCCCTCTGCAGCCCACTGCATTCACACCATGCCTACTATCTGTCAACAATGTGCAGGGTAATAGCAACATAGTGGGATTTTCTAGGCAAGTGTTTTTGTGTATGACACATGGGTTCAGACCATATTCTGGGTAATAGTAGGGGTGCTTACTTTGTTCACCAGACCTTTTGCCAGATGTAGGGGTACGGCTTGCCAACACAGTCTCTTGGCTGATTGAAATCTGTAATCCTCATGAGGTGGACATTGTGACATATAATATGGCCACTATATAGGAAAACTACAAAAAAAACACTCCTCAGTATGTTCAGTGGTTAGACACTTACAGCCACCTCCACACAGGCTCTGACTGTCAAACACACACACACACACACACACACACACACACACACACACACACACACACACACACACACACACACACACACACACACACACCTGCCATGTCTTGGAATAGAACTCCTACCTAACTAGTTTATCACACTACAGCATTTTGCAGTTATAGCATGTGCTATGGAGATTGCTGGGCTATGCCATCCCCAAAGGTGTATTTCACAAGGAATGACATCAGCAGGGTTACCAAAGTAGGGCAATTTGAATTTCCTGCAAGTGAGTAGCCCAAAATGCATTGCTCACAAAACAGACAGTGAGACACACACAACTGACATGTGTGGGTATAGAACCCATGACCAAGATCTATATCACACTACTGCATGGAGATATTATAGGACGCACCATGAGGATTACTAGGGAATTTGTTTCCCGGAGGTGTATCTGATAAGGAATGACATCACCAGGATCACCATCGTAGGGCATTGTAAATGTCTTGTGAGTGAGTAGGCTATAATGCATTGCTCCTTAAACAGACATTGAAACACACAGAAAACACATAACTGCCATGGTTGTGGATGGAACTGTATCACAGTTTTAAATCACACTCCAGCAGTACGCAGTTACCCGATGTGCTACAGAGATTACTGGGTTACAGCAGTCCCAGAAGTGTATTTCTAGGTGGGTGACATCAGCACCCTTGCCAAAGTTGAGTATGTGAATTGTAAGGAGTGTGCATACTCTAAAAAACAATGTTCCTTTCGCAGGCAGGCAGACACACACACAATTGGCAAGTCTAGGGTTTGAACACCTACCAACCAAGTTTATCACACTACAGCATTATGCAGTTACAGGACACACTACAGAAATTACTGGATTACGGTAGTTCCAGAGGTGTATTTCTAGGTGGGTGACATCTGCACCATTGCCAAAGCTGAGTATGTGAATTCTAAGGAGTGTGCATACTCTAAAAAGCATAGTTCCCTTCTCAGGCAGACAGGCACACACACAGTTGGCAAGTCTGGGATTAAAACACCTACCAAACTAGTTTATCACACTGCTCAGTTACAGGATGCGCTACAGAGATTACTGGGTTACAGCAGTCCCAGAGGTGTATGTCTAGGTGGGTGACATCAGCAGGATTACCAAAGAAGGGCATTTCAAGTGTACTGCGAGTTGTACATGTCTTTCACCTGTGTGTACCCGCTGCTTACTGTCATGAAAACACATTTACACCTGCTTACAACTGCCAAAAAGTGTTTCATTCAGTTCTAAATGACATTATCAACAATCCTTGCAGGTCTTGAAGCCTGGACCATGCACACCAAGGTCACTAGACTTACCTCTAAGCTATCTAGGTTGTATACATGTTTCATGGTTTTTATAATACACATTTTACTACAGGTATTCCACAGTACTGAAAACAAATGGGACAGTCACTTTGTGTACATATGTACAGTACCGTTGAATGTACTGTACTCTGTGAAACAACATAGACAAGCCTACATATGTACAACTGTTATAATTAAATACTAAATACATATATGCACTTATGGGATGTGTACACACACACACACACACACACATATATATATATATATGCATATACACAGACACAGCTATAGCCATATATATAAACATGTCTGAACACCCTTTGTGACACAGAAGGGTTCCAAAGGAATTGACGTGTACACAAAACAGAGGCAACTCCTGTTTTATAATATTTAAATCTTAATATGTTCACCAGAGAAGGGATGGTTGCTGTGTATGTGGAGTTTGGGGTGGGGAATGATGGCTAAGGAAATGTACCCTGGGGATTGTGGAGTTTGGGTGGGGGAATGATTGGTATGGACATACACCCCAGTGACCACATCTGTGTCACTGCAAGACAGTAGCAGAGGAAAATAACATACCCTACAGTAGTTGTTCTTGACTGTCTATTATTTTCTATTCCTAACTATGTAATAATTTGTAGACTCTACTCATCACAGATGACTACCATGGTGTGCAGCATGTTAAAAGACATAACACATGTGTATGCCTGGCTACAGGGTAGTCACACACACACAAACACACACACTTGCCAGTATTGTGCTTACAAGTCTTGCCTATGTAAAGGTAACTAGTAGAGTGGTATGCAGTTGGGGTATGTGCCACAGAACCCATAAAATTACACTTACTCTGATTCTGCTTCTGAGCTGGGTGACATCACAGGACTGATTACTTGCAGTGGGGAGGGGGGAAAAGGGTGATTTAGCAGATGACAAGGATAAAGGCCAGTGCAAAAGGTGGTTTCTCTTTGGAAAGCAGTAAAACCCACTGTCATGGCAGGATGCAGACACAAATACACACCCACAGCCACTCAGCCATTTGCTGAAACACACACTCACACACAGTTGCCAGTGGTGGGATCAGAACTCCTGCCTATCTACAGATCACTATTACAGTACTACGAGGTTACAAGACATGACACAGAGATTACACATTTCAAGGCAGTCAGAATGCCCTTCTAAGATTGAGGGCATCAACAGGGATACTGACAGTTAAGATGCACATAGCTATAAACCTGTGTGTTTAAAGTAGGAGTCCATTATAACCTGTACGCACAAACAAGACTCAGCATCTGCAGGTAAGACATAGGTAGGTCTGAGAAGTATAGTTGTAGCACAACAAACCCTGAACTGGAGTATGTCCATCTGTGGAATGGACAGCTACTATCACTATACAAGGTTACAGTGGTCATGGTCATACACATAGAATCACAGGACTTGTTTGGATGCATTGACTCCATTTACACAAGGTCACAGTGGGCATGCTCATACACTTAGTAGCACAGGGCTATTTGGGATGCACTCCGATTCTAACCACAGAAGGCCACAGTATGCATGCTCATACACTTAGATGTACAGAACACATTGTAATGAACTCCTATTGTAAACACACAGGTTTACAGCTATGTAGATCTTAAATGTCAGTATATATGCACATCATACAGGTTTACTACCAGATACCTGTATGTGGCCCATAAATGATATATCTGCGTCTGTGCTGTGTGATACACATGCATACATGTACATGAAGTACTGCCATATATATGTGAAGTATACACAATCATGCATGTGTGGAAGTGACAGACAATAGGTTAACTGGGACACACAGGTGGATGCTAACTGCAGCATGTGTCACACACATTGCTGCCCTGGCAGGCATACATTGATATCAGGTTGTGGACAGTGGCATTATACTTTGAACAGTGGCATGTGCAAGCATAATATGTGAGCCCTATTGTCTAATGGTACTGAGGTGCAGGTGTCAAGATGACCTCTCCCGGCTGTGTTAGTAGTTGACATTATTAGCAGGACTGCTCCATTAAGCATATCTGGCATTGGTCATCTACACAATGTCTGCTGCTGTCCGTCACCTTAGATGTAACATTTGATACCAAGCACAATACTGCCACTCGCAATGATGTCATGGTACGAGTGGCAACTGCTTGACCAAAACAATGAGCCAATGTTCTGCTGTAATTATGTTGTCCAGTGTCTGTCATTCCGGGATGTCATGACTGAAAGAAGACATGCCTTTGTCACAGAGCACATGCATCCATGATTCAAGGGAGTGTGGATAATACCTAGGTCGCATTTACCCATATAGTGGCATTCCAAGGCACAAGTCCTAAACACAGAGGTAACACCCTGACACCTACAAGATAATTGCATTGGATGCTTATGCTAACCAGTGCTAGATGTGTGGCTTTTGTAATCCATTTGCTTAATGTAGACCCTACAATGGGGAATACTGACATCTGTGCAGTGAGGAACACCTGGCTGAAGGCGCTATAGTGCACAATAGCACTACCACCATATAACTCAGATCCAGACATGTGGGCCATGACACTAGTACGGACCACTCCAGGTGGTGGTGTCCACATATTCATAAAGGCTACTCACAAGTAAAGACCACTACTCTGACATAATTCATCACAGATGTGTCAGGTACGGGTGACAGTGGCAAAAGCTGCATTCTATGTAGTATCCTCATATACATCCACCACCATGTTTTCAGACTACCAACACACATCCATACATGTGGTAGTATGGTAGAACAACAAATAACCTTCGACTGGTGGACTGTACCTAGCCCTACATCAACTGTGCAAAGTACTCATGTAGTGACACAGTTGCATAATGTGTTATGCAATGCAATAATACCACTGTTTGTAACCAGGTCAGTTGTACACATACCATGGTCCCTCGGATGTTGTCAGCATTAACACAGTTGACTGTTGCTGTACACCAGTAAACAACACCCTCATGGTTGGATATGACCTAGATGTACTTGCCCTGAATATGTACATCCCACACTCATACAACATAAATGAGAATACCATTGCTGTTGTTGCTTCCTT